>NC_142772.1:21225098-21482598 GCF_988280905.1 Pimephales promelas
AGCTCAGGGCAAACTCACTAGAAGCTAATGCCCAGTGTGCTCTTTCATACTGTGTTCAGATGTGAGGCTCTACAAGGTCAGAGAGCAGAGCTTCGGTCAGCTTCATAGCAGCTTATTCTTTATAGTAAAAAGACAAGGGTTTAGAGTCTGCACAGGATCTTATAAGGTCCATCTGAACTGCACTCTGTGAGGCCTGATCACCACTGTTGTTTCAACTTTCAGGGGTCAACAAGTTCACCAAAAAACTGCGAGACCCGTACAGCATCGACAACAATGAGCTGTTGGACTTCCTGTCCCGAGTGCCCTCAGACGTTCAAGTGGTAGGTTATTCCTTCCGACATTCACCCTGACTTTCTGATGGTTACTAAAAAATAGATTTAGATTTTTGCCAATTCCAAAATGTTCACGTCTCACACGTCTCTATACCCATGATTTGAGGGTTAATTTTTTTGTATGTAGCACAGACAGTGCAGGAGGAGTTATTCACTGAAATTTAAAACTTAGTTTCTATTGGTTTATTTTGATCATCAACCCTAAGAATGAACAAATCTAATAGTGATGCTAGCCTTAGCAAACATAATAATAACAATAAACTCAAATGGTTCTGCTGTGGGAGAATGTATTTGTGCAGAGTTTTCTGGCTCCCTTTAATTTATGCTTTCCGCTCATGGTAATATGCATAAATGCAGAATCAGGGAATTCTATTCTTGTCATCACAGACAGCCTTGTGACTCATTACCATGGAAAGAGTGCAAGATGTTGACTTTTTAAACAAACTTCACCTGAACTTTTATACCTATAATGACACTTTAGTCTGTGGAGATATAAAGCTTCTTAATTTTTGATTGATTTTACACTTTGTTCATTTGATATTTCCTCAGATATTAGTAAGGTTTTGTACCAGGGCTTGATTTAACAGATATATAAACTGTATATATATAAAAGATATATAAAAGTTTAAGAAACTTAAACTTCTTATGTCTGCATGTGTAAAATTTTCTTTGTGCTAGCTATTGTCTATCTTAAAGTATTAAAATCCACCATAGAATGATAATTTATTACATGATATAAAACAGTGATCATTGTTTATTGATTTAAAGTTTATGTACTTTTTAAAATTTGACATTTAAAGTGTATTAACAGTCTCTCAGATGCTACGACATATCCATCATGACCAACAATTTAGCCGCAATAATTTTGAATTTTTCATAAGTTAGTGTATGTGATTACCATGGAGAAAGATTGATATGAAATATGAGACGTGTGAATAATCTTTTTTTTTTTGTTGTGTATGTTTTCCAGTCAAATTATGCAAAAAATAATTAGTAATTACAATGAATAAAGTGGATGAGATGTGAGATGATGTGGAAGAAATGGCACAATACAATTTAAAACAAAACAGTGTATATATATATATATATATATATATATATACACACACAGTACAATCACATTGTTAACAAAAAAGTAAACGAATATTATTATTTTATATCAACATATTTGTTTACTAGTGTTTTTGAAGTCCACAAATCTACCTTTTTGGATCTTACATCCTGTGGATTTATATATCCATATATCTGTATTTGAAGAAACACCCAATTATATTCGTATCCCTGTTAGCCTTCATGAGGAATGTGTTTCATAAATTTCATTTGGTTAAGTTGAATGTAAATGACTTGCGATGTTTTCAGTCTGCACGTGTCTCTCGGTAGATTTATAGACTTCTTGCTGTGTTGTACTGAGTCATGCTTTGTTATTGAGTGTAATGAGTGTAAAGCAGTAATCCTCTCCCGGTCTGCTTCTACATTAACCGTGAGATCTGAGTTATGCGGCCCGCCCCATTGTCCCGTTCTTAATCAACAGCGTTCTGTTTGAGCAGCGAGGTGCTGGCGTTTAACTGCAATTAAAACCTGAGCTCGTAAACACAAGCCCGGCCTGTTATCGTGCTTCCTCTGTGTCGGGATAAACCCTGCGGTGCTGACGGTGGGGGTGACACAGGGCTCTGATCCAGGACCAATCGCTTGCCACATCAGCAGAGACACGCTCGCCTTTGATGAGCCCGGGGCGGCGGGCAGGCTTTGATCTCTATAGAGTCGTAATCCCTAGCCCCTGCGTGGCTTCGCGTCGGCCCTGCAGCTGCAGGTAGCCTGCTCTAAATTAGCACGATGTGGCTAGGTCGCGAAGGTGCGTTTACCCCTAACACCTGGAGCCCAGAAGGTCCCTGCAGGTAGGAGGCCCAGAGGAGACCTGGCTAATGATGTACGGTGAGGTTCACGCTCAGAAGAGCAGGCCGCCGTGGGCTTTCTGAGCCCTGTTATAGCTTTTGATTTAGGACAGTCCAAAAAAGTACTTGAACATCAGCATGATGCGCGGAACGTTCCGCTCTGCATCGCACAACTGCCCGTGGAGGTCCGTTCACCTCTGTTTTCTGGGTTAGAGACAATGGGCGGGACAGAGGCTGCGCTTCTGTGGGACCTCGGAGACTAAAACAAAGCGCCCCTGCACCGGGGTGTGATCTGCACATGCCCAGGGGCCCGAACATTCTGCACAAGTGACAAATGGAGGGCTATTTTTGAGGTTCTGATGCGACCCGCGCCTCCCGCACCGCCCCGTGATGAAAGCTCTGCAAGGCCGAGAGAGCATTGCCTCTTTTACAGATCATTTGGAGGTGCCTCAGAACAACATGAACTGATGAGCTCCTAATGACTTTTTATATAAAGGGCATCTACTGTATGCTGCAATCTGGGAGTACAGTGTGTCTTTGAATGGGAACTTACAACTCCCACAGCTCATTTCTTTACTCACCTTGTTTGTGTTATTTTGAGTGCACTGCTCGTATTGACCTTATACGCCAGAGAAATAAGCACACAATCATCTTTAGGATTTTGTGTTTGAACTTTAGTTTTTGCGGTAGCTCTGTATATTTCTATGGCATCACTGTCGAAGAGTAATTAGCTGGTGAAGTGGATTTACTTATTGTAGAGTTAACTAAAGTCATCATTAACATTGCAATGTTTGAACCAGATGGCATATCAAATGTAAGTAGACCAGGAAGATTATAAAATGAGCGGATCGTTCATAAATCCGTAAGATCTTGCCTTCATGTTGTGGAAATACAAACTGGCCAGATTTTAAGTGTATGGTCTAAAACACACCTCGTTTTCAGACCCATGGGCACACAAATAGGCGCAAATGCATTTGTGATTTAAACAACGTCGCGATAACTGTGAAAACGACAACTGTATCGGGCTGAAACTGGCAAAAAACAACAACACTTGCATCGCTCATGGTGCCACGTTGAGCCAGGTGTATGATTGGCCCATATGAGTGCTACGCTGAAAAGGGGCGGAGCAAAAATAAGGTCAATATGCACATGCATTTCGGTGGATACAGATCAGTGACGTGTTGTGGTTTGAAAGGAGGAAGCAAATTCTCCTCTCTTGCTTTGTGTCTCTTTTCTTCCCGATGTTTATTAATGTTCTTGGTTCATATGATATTTAAACAATTGAAGAGTTCAGATGCAAAAGCCTCTAAATGCCATTTGAAATTTTCTTCTTTAATGATGATTTTTATCAAACTTGTATATTTAAGTTCAGTAATTTCACTTAAATAACAATTAATAAGTAATTATCATTGCCATTTAAGTGAAATCACTGAACTTAAATATACAAGCTTGATAAAAATGATCATTCTAGAAGAAAATTTCAAATGGCATTTAGAGGCTTTTGCATCTGAACTCTTCAATTACAGCGCTCTGAAAAAATGCTGGGTTTCAACCCAAATTTGGGTCATATATGGACAAAACCAAATGTTGGATTAAAAATGCAATTTAAAAAAATTACAGTTGAAAGTAAAAGTTGAAGTTACTTTTACGAATATTTGGGTTTGTCTATACATATTTTACCCAAATTTGAGTTCAAACAACCCAGAATTGTTTAGAGTGTGGGTTAATGGAACACCATTTATCAACTTTTAGCAATAAGCATCTAATACTATAATATTAACATATTCATATTAGTATACTATTTTTTAAAGATTATTTCTTCAATTTCAATGTTGTTACAATTAACACAAATAACAAAATTTACAAGTTTAATTTGTTACAAAAACATGAATACGGTAACAATAATGTTTTTTTTTCTTTTATTTGTACTACTAGTTCTTGTTTGTATATTAATATTATTTTTTTTTTTATTATATTAATAGCAATTTTATTTTCCATCCATCCATTCTTCAAAATTGTATGTAGAGTGAGAGTCACAGGGATGCTGGAGCATATCCTAGAATCTCAGGTGGGAAACATCCCTGATGGAAGGACAGTCCATCAGTTTATTTTATTATTCTATTCTACTTGATTTACCTCTATTTCTCCATTCACGCTCAAGACCTCCCTCTGAAACTTTATCAGCTGGTGTCGCTGTTGGACACTTCTACTAAATTAGTGGGTTCACACTTGTTGTAAAATATTTTTGGACTGTTGATTACTTTCTCCTCCAGATTTTTTTTGTGAAGGCACTGCTGTCCTTTTCTCCTTTTGCAAAATGCCCTCAAAATGGATACATTCATTAAATGACTTTATTAATTGCTCATGTTGAAGGTGTTGTGAAGATCAGGCAGGTTAAGTGTACACTATACACAAGTGCTGTGGTTATTCTAAGGTTTGTTGTAAATCTTATTACATACCACCTCTGTGCACTGAGCCCATGGCCTTTTTAGTGCACTGCAGGAGACCTATGAGATATCAAACCTGCTGTGAGGTATGTATTCACTTCCCAGTTTACACACTCTATGTTCTTTTCATGTACCCGCCTATAGACCCCTCCGAGAATATCTTTACCTGCTGTGTGTCTGCCTCGCTGCTTTAAATAAAGCAAATTATGATATAATGCTATACTTTCTCCCTTAAATGAGGCCAACTGGCATTACCAACTTAACATTCTCTACCAGGTGTCTAAGACGTGTTCTGTCGAATGCTTTATGGTGCCATTAGCCAGTGGAGGAACTGCGTGCGTAACTGGGACACTAGCAATTAGCACGCCAAGGGCTCCATTATGGCCTATGCAAATGCTGAGATTAAAATGCAGACGCAACCGTAGCCGTACAATTCAGCTCTTAGCCAATTCATCACCTGCGAAGGGCATGCACTTGAGGAGAGAAGAAAAGAGGGCAAACAATAGCAAAATTTGTCTGTTTTCTGAGGACATGGCTATCATTTATGGACACTTTTTGCAATGGCTGATTTTGTCCCCTACACTTTATGAGATAGCTTGCAGCATGCATGCATGTATCCCCTATTGTTAAGCTATTGCAACTTGTTTGAGTGTTTAATGAGTGGCCATCCAGGGCTAGAATTTATTGTATTCATCATTTTTGTTCTTGCACCCCAATCTATAGCTACTCTTCCATCACTCTCTCACACTACACGTGGTTAAAGTATTTATCTGAAAAAATATTTTGCACAAAAAAAGCTACAGGTTTTATTTACTATGTAAACAGACAAACAAAAAAAAATGCATAGAAATAAAAAATCTCAAAGGAATAAGCAGACATTTGACTTCTACACAATCCATATTTCACTGATTCTCTCTTATTTTTGCATGTGACTCCAAAACTCCAAGCACAACAATGTCAATTTTCCTTGGCCAGATCTTGGGTGGGACACACATACACACACACACAATAATAATGTATGGGACTGCGTAGCCACAGACCAATCAGAGTGCCTATAATGACCACTGTCCACCCAGGAACTGGATCTTGGAGCAGTAGAAGAAGTTTGCCTGGTCTGATGAGTCCCAATTTCTTTTACATCACATGGCCTGCTGTGTCCATGTGCACTGTAAACCGGGGAAGTGATGGCACCAGGATGCACTGTGGGACGACAATAAGCCATTGGAAGGAGTTTGAAGCTCTGAGCAATATTCTGCCAGAAAACTCTGGGTCCAGCCATTCATGTGTACGATAATTTGACAAGTGCCGCCTAAACATTGTTGCAGACCCAGGTATAGTCCTTCATGTCAACATTGTTCCCTGATGGAAGTGGCCTCTTTCAGCAGGATAATGCACCCTGCCACACCGCACACATTGTTCAGGAATGGTTTGAGGAATATGATGAAGAGTTCAAGGTGTTGCCCTGGGATCCAAATTCCCAAAATCTCAATCCAATTGAGCATCTGTGGGATGTGCCAACAAGTTTGATAGGTGGTGGCTCCAACTCACAACCTACATGGCTTGAAGGATCTGCTGAATATCGTCTTGGTGCCAGAAATCATAGCCTCGGTGTGTCAGTACTGTTTTGGCAGTACACATTGTATGTATTATGCAGTCATGGCCTAATGGTTAGCGAGTGGTAACCCAAAGGTTCTGGGTTCAATTCTTAATAGTTGCAGGAAATTACTGAGGTGCCCCTGAGCAAGGCACTTAACCCCCAATTGCTCCCTCAGTGCCACAGCAGAAAAGGCTGCCCACTGCTCCATAGTTTGCAGTGTGTGTGTGTGTTCAGTACTCCTAATGTGTGTGCACTAACCTGGATGGCGAGTGCAGAAGACAAATTCTGAGTAAAGTCCATACTTGGCCTTAACGTCACTTCACTTCATGTACACTTACCTAAAGGATTATTAGGAACACCAGTTCAATTTCTCATTAATGCAATTATCTAATAAACCAATCACATGGCAGTTGGTTCAGTGCATTTAGGAGTGTGGTCCTGGTCAAGAAAATCTCTTGAACTCCAAACTGAATGTCAGAATGGGAAAGAAAGGTAATTTAAGGAATTTTGAGCGTGGCATGGTTGTTGGTGCCAGACGGGCCGGTCTAAGTATTTCACAATCTGCTCAGTTACTGGGATTTTCACGCACAACCATTTCTAGGGTTTACAAAGAATGGTGTGAAAAGGGAAAAACATCCAGTATGTGGCAGTCCTGTGGGCGAAAATGCCTTGTTGATGCTAGAGGTCAGAGGAGAATGGGCCGACTTTTTCAAGCTGATTGCAACTTTGACTGAAATAACCACTTGTTACAACCGAGGTAAGCAGCAAAGCATTTGTGAAGCCACAACACGCACAACCTTGAGGCGGATGGGCTACAACAGCAGAAGACCCCACCGGGTACCACTCATCTCCACTTCAAATAAGAAAAAGAGGCTACAATTAGCAAGAGCTCACCAAAATTGGACAGTTGAAGACTGGAAACATGTTGCCTGGTCTGATGAGTCTCAATTTCTGTTGAGACATTCAGATCGTAAAGTCAGAATTTGGCGTAAACTGGATGAAAACATGGACCCATCATGCCTTGTTACCACTGTGCAGGCTGGTGGTGGTGGTGTAATGGTGTGGGGGATGTTTTCTTGGCACACTTTAGGCCCCTTAGTGCCAATTGGGCATCGTTTAAATGCCATGGCCTACCTGAGCATTGTTTCTGACCATGTCCATTTCTTTATGGCCATCATGTACCCATCCTCTGATGGCTACTTCCAGCAGGATAATGCATCATGTCACAAAGCTCGAATCATTTCAAATTGGTTTCCTGAACATGACAATGAGTTCACTGTACTAAAATGGCCTCGACAGTCACCAGATCTCAACCCACTAGAGCATATTTTGGATGTGGTGGAACGGGAGATCTGTGCCCTGGATATGCATCCCACAAATCTTCATCAACTGCAAGATGCTATCCTATCAATATAGGGGCCAAAATTTCTAAAGAATGCTTTCAACACCTTGTTGAATCAATGAAACTTAGAATTAAGGCAGTTCTGAAGGCGAAAGGGGGTCAAACACAGTATTAGTATGGTGTTCCTAATAATCCTTTAGGTGAGTCTATATTATACAGACACAGAGGGCTGTTGATTTAATGCATTCATTTAATTATTCAAATAGTTATTGAAAAATAACGCGTTGAAATGATTTAACACATTCAATGTACCTGTCCTAGGCTGTCCCAGACCTATGTAGTTCATCTTACATGAAGCAGTACAACAACTCTGTAGGATGTAGCCTATAAAAGGCAGTTAGAATGCCCCTAAAATTCAAGATATTAGGGCCAAAATGTTCCTGTATGGGTTTTTGTCTCATATATAGGTCTATATGATATATCACAAAAGTAATTCACAAGGGTAATTAGCGCAATATCGCAAGTGCTGTTTTCATCCCAAACAGCACAAGTGTGAATGTGATATTGATTTAATACAAGTTCAATAAATAAAAACGTAATGTATTGTGACATAGTGATATAGTGCAGTGCTGCTCTAAGTTGAACACACCCATTTACTTCATTCCTGAATGTATCAGATATTTGAACGAATCGAATGAATGAGTTAATGACATACTCTTTTAGACATTTACCACTACTTACTGGCAGTTTTAGTTTCCTATTTAGAGTATCATTCCTGTGGCTCAAATAGTAGAGACACTAGCAATGTCAAGGTCATGGATTTGATGACCTTGAAAGTGAACTGCTTGTAATGAGATCAGATATCCATACCAATATCACTCATTTATCAAAACAGTCAATTGCCATGTTCAATTATGTGTGCACCCCCTATTTAATATTTATAAGTTAAGCCTTTGGCATTTTTGTGATGCCTCCCACAGCAGTCCCCATTACGTTTCCTGTATCTGAGGAGAGAGCACGTCCTGTTGGTTGTGTAGGTGCTGAAACTTTCCTCAGTCGTGCATACTGTATCAAAGGCCTGTCTTTGCTGCACCAGGGGTTTCTATTTAGAGTTTAAATAAGCAATTAGCATGCACCTTACCATAGGAAAATAAAAAAAGTTAGGAGAAACTTTCCTCAGTGCCTTTTCCCTCTCTTTTCACCTCCAAACAATTTCTTTTTTCTCCCCTATGGATGAGAGCTTGTCTGTGGGCGTCTCTGAGCCCCTTTTTTCTCTTCTAGAGGAGCATTTAATGCCCCTAATGCAAGGTTAGGTGTCACTAGAGATGAAGCAGGTGAGATTTTTCTCCTTTTCTATAAACAGCATAGCATAGTATCATTAAAAATGTTCAGCTTTTATTTACTTATTTATATTTGCCTGTCGCCCATGTGGCTTCAAACCCCGATCCACGCTTGGCGGCGGGACGGCATTGCGCACTCGGCTGCGGCAGGTCCCGGGACGGCGCCTGACACCGCTAAACGAAGCGCTCGCGTGTGTGGCGCCCCCTCCACAAGAGCGTACTTCAAAGTGTGTTTTGTAGTGCAACTGTCAACATGGGGGAGCAGAGCGAGGGTGGAGCAGCCTTTGAGCAGCGCAAGGTCTTTACCCATCGTCTCCACGGTTGTTCTCTTTGTGCTCTGCACTTGCTCCAAATTTCTATCTCACCATAGTCACTTTAACCACCCTCATTCCAACTACTAAAGTTATTTTCTTTGTATTGTTCCCTTTTTTTTACTTTCTCCGCGTGCTGGTTTGACTCTTAACTAGTGTGGCGTGTTATCTTGGGTGGGACAGCTCTCTGTCATTAAAGCTGCAGTGCTTGTTGCACCATACAGGATGGCATAACTGTCAGCAGTTAAGTGTAATAGAGCCTCTGACGTGCCACACGCTCTTTATAGCGCTATTTTTGATTGAGCCTTTATTGTTGTTTGCCTTCGTTTCTTTTCTTCCACTAGATTCACTAATGTCGATCTTCATCGCCTCACCTTGACACACAAACTTTTGTTTACACGCAGTTCAAGGGAGGCTTCTGAAGTCAGACGCGACCCTGATGTGTTTAAAGTGAATACGTAAATAATGACCCCGTTAGGCTGCAATTTAAAGCGTGCTTTGAAGAAGACGAATGCCAGGCCGCTCTAAAATCCTCCAGAAATGCTCTAGCTGCAGCTACTGTGTGGACCCTATTGTCAACGCAGGTTAAAATAAGTGGGTTTTTTTTAGGCTGACTTTAATTGACTTAATTACAGATTTTAATTTAATTAATTCAGCAATGTGCTGATGAATGAATCTGATGAATTGCATCTATCAATCTGATTATGAACTTTGTTAAATGATGGAAGCTGAATAGCCTTGAACTCAATCCAAGTAAAACCAGAGAGAGTTATCTTACAGATAATCTGGGTGTCTACTAACATAATAAGTTGTGATCACAAGAATTACTTGAATAAAGAGGGTCAAGTCGTATTCACTTGTTGAGACGTTTGAGCGCTTTTGTGGTGTGTTGAGTATTGTAACACAGTCTCATCCCAAAAAGTCATATAACTGACGTCTTGGGGCGTATTTTGACCATACGTCAATATCCGCCTTTTTAGGGCCCCCTTAAACGTCGGTAGATGGCGATCCCGGGCCGTCATACAACTGACGCTTTACCTTTAACGTCAGTTAGGTGACGGGTTAGGTTTAGGGTTTAGGTATGGGGTAGAGTTAGGATCCCATAACCTCATCTACTGACGTTTAAGGGGGCCCTAAAAAGGCGAATATTGACGTATGGTCAAAAGACGTCCCAAAACGTCAGTTATATAACGTCTTGGGACAGTTAATGATCTGTAAGAATGGATCTTTATTAATACCAGTCATTGATTCGAGTAACTTTTTTGGCATTTGTTTATAAAGTGTTCTATGTCTACAATATATGGTGTAAAAACGTCTTAGTGCTGCCCTCTTCAGGTTGAACGGTGGCTACTGCAGTTGAATTTTCCTATTGGATGTTTGCGGTGGTACGTGACACAGCGGTTGTTGGTGACGTAGGCAAGTTCCATACAAAGAGATGCGTCTCAGGTGCACGCCCCTCTCCGCTGGGCTCTGCCCACTTTTCCAGCATTTTTCAAATATTGCCAGTGGGTGGAGTCAGGCTCTGACCAGAGGTTTAGTTATCCTTTAAGGACTTTCTATGACTGTGATATGCTAGGGTGGGAGGATTTCTGTGAGGGACAAAAACAGACTTGACTTAAACTGATTAGGAAGTTGAGCTCAGTTATGGGCTGTTTGCCCTCTGTTGATAAAATTGGGCAAGAAAGGATGGTAGGGAAACTGTCCTCTATCATGAAGTATAAATCTCACCCCCTCCATGTGTAGTTCATTTAGCAACAGACTTATCTACCACATTGCTCTAAAGAGAGATACAGAAGGTCTTTTCTGCCAACTGCTGTGAGATTGTTTAATCAAATCAAATGTGATCAAGACTTGTGCTATTTTGTGTCTGATATTGTTACCATCAAGGGGATGTTTCAGGCAACTTTGGGCAAGTAAAAATGTGTACCAGGTGTCATTTGTGCCAACTACCATTAGAGTTTTAAATTTTGAGAAGATATGAATATTATCAGGGGTGGGTATGTACAATATGCATAGGTTGTATATGTACATATGGGAATGTTATTGTTTTATATTATATATATATATATATATATATATATGAAGAGTTCAGATGCAAAAGCCTCTAAGTGCCATTTGAAATTTTCTTCTAGAATGATCATTTTTATCAAGCTTGTATATTTAAGTTCAGTGATTTCACTTAAATGGCAATGATAATTAATTGTTATTTAAGTGAAATTACTGAACTTAAATATACAATTTTGATAAAAATCATCATTAAAGAAGAACATTTCAAATGGCATTTAGAGGCTTTTGCATCTGAACTCTTCATATATATATTGTTATGTTGTGTTGGTGTCCTTGTGTGTGGTGTATAGTGGAGCCAAAGACAAATTTCCACTTGTGGAAAATAAAGGATCTAAACTATATTAAACTAAACTATATGTTGTGCTTGTTGTGGGTGTTGTTTTTTACTTCAATTAATATATTGTATTTTATTCATAGTATGTTGCTGCTACGACAATTCAATTACCCCTTTGGGGGATAGATGGATGAATCAGTCAATCAGATCATTTTCATTGTTTTAAGAAAAAACTTGTTTTCTTACTGTAATTTATTGTGAAATTATTTGGTCAATTAATTTGATGTTTTCCGTGTTTCATACTTACAGTACATTTTAATTTTGTGTCTTGATGAAAATCGGTTAAGAGAAAAGTCATTTTTGGATCACATTCAGATTCTGATGCTGAGTTTGTATGTGGCACAGGCAAACCCAGTCTCACAGCTTCAAGATGGATGGCTGTGAGATGGACACACTCCACAGTGTAGGTGGTGACTGATGTTTCTGTTGAGTTGGCAGTACATGAACCACATTTCTTAGGGAATGACGTCAGTCAGTTTGAGGGCCAGATCTGAGGGAAAACCAGTGATCTGTCTGTTTTTGCTCTGTCTTGCTATGGTGACAACCCTGTGAATGTTGAGCTGGTATATCTTCCCTTCCTGCTCTGTTCCAAAACCCAGTGAGCTTCCTCACCAAGATAGGCAGCTATGCACAGTTGTAATCAAAATTATTCAACCCCCATTGCAAATCAGGTTTATTGGCAAAATGTGCAGACGTTTAGTAATTGAAATAGATCAACACAACAAATGTTTCAAGTGGTTTCCCCAAATTCAACTGAAAATGCAACTTTTAATGACTCATGGCAAGCATCGTTAGTACTTAGTAGAACACCCTTTTATTGTAATGACCTTCTGCAAACTAGATGTATAACCAGACACCAGCTTCTGGCAGAAATCTTAGCCAATTCCTCATGAGTCAATGACCTCCAGTTCAGTAATCTTCTTGGGTTTTGCGTGCTGCAACCGCCGTCTTCAAATCCCACCAGAGATTTTCTATAGGGTTCAAGTCAGTTGACTGTGATGGCCACTGTAGAATCTGGAATATGAGGAATGGTTGGGATCATTGTCTTGTTAGAAGGCCCAATGACGCCAAGCTTCAGCTTCCTCACTGACGGCATGATATTTTCTCCTAAGATTTCCTAATACTTCAATGAATCCATCTTGCCTTCCACACGCTGCAGTTTTCCAGTGCTAAAGGATGCAAATCAGCCCCAGAGCATCACTGAGCACCACCATGCTTAACTTTAGACACTAGTGTCTAAAGTTTAGACAAGTGCTCTTTTCAGCACATGCTTCATTCTTCTTCTCCAGACATAAAGCTGATCCATAGGGCCGAAAAGTTCCAGTTTTGTTTTATCGCTCCACAGAACAGAATCCTTATTTGTATACTTTTGAGCAAATTGGAGCCAACTTTTCTCATGCTTTTGGGTCAGTAGTGGTGCAGTTCTGGCATGCGTTTAGTATCCACCTTTCTGTGTAGATTCTTGCAGCAGGTCTTTTGCAGTCACTCAAGGGTTTTTTCTGAACTTGCCTTCTTAGAAAACAGGTTGAACTTTGAATTTGTAAACTTTCTACAGTGTCTCTTGGAACATTTAGTGCCTTCACTATCTTCTTGTATACTGATCCTTGTTTGTTGACCCCCTGAGACCTAAGGGTATTTTTACAATAAATTTTCCGTCTGGTGTCATTTACTAAAAAAGCTTGTAAAACATCAACCCTTTGGTGCACAGATAATTGACACACCTCTTTTTTTTTCAAGACAAATTGAACTTTCAGCATATTTGTGTTACATTGATGTCACCTGAATGTAAAATAAGTTATGGGACCATAAAGACAAATGAAAAAATAAATCGGAAATGGAATCACTCAAATATTTATTGAAATCACACACAAATAAATTAAAGCTAAGCAATTTTCCTCTGGAAAATAGTTTGTTCATGTCTTTGGAGTCCTGGAGCACAGGAATAAACATTATAACTTGTACAGAACCAAAACTATTGACATTTTTCCAAAAGAAGTCCAGGCGTTTGGGGCCTCATGAAATTCACTGGTGCCAAGCCTCAAAACAGTACCTATCAGCAATCACACAGAGGGCCACATCACAGGTTTTGCATTTCTATTTTATTTATTCTTTTATTTATTATGTTCTTTTTATTCTTTTATAATACATTTATACTACTAAAATACCTTTTTACAGTAAATAAATAAATGGCACTTCAGCTGGGTCTATCCTGGTAATCTAGTTCCTCATCTGTCAAAAAGCTCTGTTTTCCTGAAAATCCATTTTCCTGCAAGGCACCAAAATAGACAAGCGCTTTATTTACGTCCATTTCGCTGTGTTTCTCTGTGAATCGCGCGTCTCCGTGCGTCTCTATCTCTCTCCACTTTATCAGCGCTTGGTTCATGCGTAACGACGCACACCAATGTTTATGACGGATCAGCCTGTAATTGGTCAAAAACCATCACGTGAAAACATCACGTGATATCCAGAATGGCCGCTAGCATCGAGCTAGCGGCAAAAATGACCGAATATTTATGAATTATGGACTTCAAGATGATCAAAGTTTGACATAAAGCGTTTGGATTTATTGCTGAAAACCTCTGAAAGGAAGCACAAGTTCCAGGCTGGATAGAAAACCTTCTGTAAAGGCTAGAAAGACACCAAAGACACCCCCGTGATGGCTAGCTCGTTAGCTTTCTGCTGGAAAAAACGGTAAGAAAATCGATAAATCTGTCATCGAGTTATGTAAACATTAATCGGAGGTGACGTCTGGCATCGTCGACGATGCCGTCGGGCTCAGGGGGTTAACGGCGATGATATCTTCTCTTTACTTTTTGGACAATTCTTTTGAATTAGATACATTTCTAACATGCAGTCAAACGTGACATGTGTTCTAGCTCAAGCACACCTGGTGCAACTAATGAAGCCCTTAGTTACATCAGGTGTGCTTGAGACAACAGCTGTTTTGCAGATTGGTGCTGGATTCTATTTAGGGGGTTGAATAATTTTGAGACTGCGTGAGTCATTAAAAGTTGCATTTTCAGTTGAATTTGGGGAAACTACTTGAAACATTTGTTAAGCTAATTTAATTAGGCCTATTTTTGTTTGAGTTGTTTATTGCAAACAGCTGAAAGTCTGTAAATTTTGCCAATAAACCTGATTTGTAATGGGGGTTGAATAATTTTGATTGGTTGCAACTCTTAGTTAAACTTTAAAGACTGAATGAAATACACTACTGTACACACCAATATATCCATAATTATAATTTAATGATAGCAAGTACACAAAATAGTACAAATTTATAAACTTAAAGGAATTTTTTTCT
Source organism: Pimephales promelas (assembly GCF_988280905.1). Taxonomy (NCBI): domain Eukaryota; kingdom Metazoa; phylum Chordata; class Actinopteri; order Cypriniformes; family Leuciscidae; genus Pimephales; species Pimephales promelas. Next base: position 21,240,065 of record NC_142772.1, read on the forward strand.
CTCTTTTAGACCATCAATTCACAATATAGTTTAAAAGTTTAGGGTTGGTAACATGTAAATGTTTATTTAAAAAGTTCCTTATGCTCACCAAGGCTGAATTTATTTGAGAAAAAAATCAATAAAATTGTAAAATTGCACAATATTATTGCAAATTAACATAGCTTGATTAAGCTGAATTTGCAGAATCATTACTCCAATCTTCAGTGTCACATGATCCTTCAGAAATCATTCTCATATGCAGATTTGCTGCATCTAAACTGTTTTTAACACTGATACATTTTCAATGTGTGGTGCTTAATACTTTTGTGTAAACCGTGATGCTTTTTTCAGTATTCTTTAATGAATAGAAAGTTCAAAAGAACAGCATTTATTTCATATGCACATTTTTATACATTATACAAGTTCTCACCTTTGCACAATTTAATGCATCATTTCAGAATATTTAAAACAAAATAAAAAATAAATAAATAAATCCTAACCCCAAACTTAATGAGAAAAAAAAAATCCCAATATATAGTAATATATTTTTTTCAGAGCTTGTGCAATAGCCAATTCTGGGATCATCCCTAACAAGTGATCTGTCTAAATTATAACCAATACAGTGTCTTAAAGGATTAGTTCACTTTTGAAAAAACTTTTGCTGATAATTTACTCACCCCCATGTCATCCAAGATGTCCATGTCTTTCTTTCCTCAGTCAAAAAAAAAAGAAAGTAAGGTTTTTGATGAAAACATTCAAAGATTTTTCTCCTTATAATGGACTTCCATGGGAACCAGGTCCAACCGAGGTCCAAACAACAGTTAATAACAGTTTCAGATGCAGCTTCAAACGTCTTTAAACGACACCAGACGATGAATATGGGTCTTATCATGCGAAACGATCAGTTATTTCAAAGCTTATTCCAAAAATGTAACTTTTCTAAGGACAAATGCTAGCCTTGTAATATACTGTGAGGCGCGTTTGCAACGTCACGTTCAAAAGGTCACGGGCGACGTAGCCGGAAGTACAGAATCAAAATCGTCCGACATCGTTGTTACCTTTTAATTCCTTTTTTGTAAATGGCGTTTGAGTTAGTTTTCACGTTCAACCTATGCGTTCAACTTGTAAACACTCTGACTCTGTACTTCTGGCTACGTCGCCCGTGACCTTTTGAACGTAATTACGCATTACGTGACGTTGCAAACGCGCCTCACAGAATGGAGAAAGGCTAGCATTTGTCCTTAGAAAAGTTACATTTTTGGAATAAGCTTTGAAATAACCGATTGTTTCGCATGATAAGACCCTTATTCATCGTCTGGTGTCGTTTGAAGCTGCATCTGAAACTGTTATTAACTGTTGTTTGGACCTCGGTTGGACCTGGTTCCCATGTAAGTCCATTATATGGAGAAAAATCCTGGAATGTTTTCATCAAAAACCTTAATTTCTTTTCGACTGAGGAAAGAAAGACACGGACATCTTGGATGACATGGGGGTGAGTAAATTATCAGCAAATTTTTTTTAAAAGTGAACTAATCCTTTAAGTCATATGTGAATGTGAGGATGCAAATGTAAGTAACTGGTTAACTTGTGGGCTTCTGTGTGACAGCACAGCTCTGCTCTCCACCGCCACATCATTCAAGCTTCTCATCCTCACCACTACCCCCACCTGACCATGTGTGTTGTGCTTGTGTGTGTTTTAACAGGTGCAGTACCGAGAGCTGAAAGTGGACCCCAGTCCCAGCCCAAACAAAAGAAAGAAAAATAACCTTGGATAGCACGTCTCCTCGAACGGATGCTCTCCCAACGCCAAGGAAAATGAGAGGACTGACCGGCAACCAGCCTCTTTCTGTCTTTCTTCCTCACTTTTTTTCTCCGTTTTAGCTGCGGTGTGGAGACTTAAAGAGCGCAGGCAGAGTGGAAACTGGACCATTGTTAATTACCATCCGTCCTTTTTTGAGTTTATTTTTTTGTGGCGAGAAGAGCGGCAAAAGCTCTTGACCCCTTTTAGAGTCAAACAGTCTGGGTTATTTGTCAGCTCTAGCCACCGGCCAGACAGCTCTAAAAGCCAAGGTGTCCTTTCACGGCAGCAAAGGGAGCCGTTCTAACCACAAATAGCAGGATCAGCTGATAATACGCCCACCTGTGCCGACACACCTCGCCTCTACAGAAGGGAAAACGACGGTGGTTAAGTTGCAGTTTGCACCCTACAATTTGCACGCCGCAGTAACTGCCATATCTAAAGCTATCCTCAGCTGTCGAGCAGCAGTTATCAGAGTCGACAGCTGAGCCTGTTATGGTCCGATTTATGGCTGTAACTAAAGTGCTCATGGAGACAACAAAAAAAAAAAAAAAGAAAAGCCATTCCAGTGAGGTTTGCGGTATCTTTACTTCATTTTCATGTTCTTTTAACGGTATGAATGATGCATGCTGGGATTGTTTATTGTAAACCTCCTTTGACCAATAGTAGCGATGGCAGTGTCAGCGTTAGCCTTGTCCTCGTATGGGGGTTTGAGTTTACGTACCCTTGCATCATCCTTTGCTCCCAGAACGCGACGCAGTGCCACTACGCTAATAAAGATGTCAGTCTGGGCCAGAGAATGGTGACCGAGTGGAGAGAGAGAGGGAGGCACGTTCTCATTTGAAAGCAACTTCCTCTGTCAACTCTGCCACCGCGCCTGCAGCCATCAGCCACCCCGTCCCGTCCGCCCGACCTCCTGCGGCCACTCAAACTTTGATCTTCAACTCAAGGCTGAGCATGTTTGTTTTACAGAGAAAAAAAAAATCAGAATTTTTTGGAAAAAATCTTGAACTTGAAGGGCGAGTGTCTGTGTGTTTTCATTGCTGTGGATTGGCTGCTTGACAAGAAGTCGATAGCGTGTGACAGGCTGCTTTAGGGCCTCGGGGGGGGGGTACTGGAGGGCAGAGGTTTACTGACGGCGCTGTGGAGAAAGAGGACGACGCGGGCTGCTTTTTCGGTACTCCTCCTGTCATTCCCCTCTGTCATTTCCTCTCCTTCATCCATCCGCTTGCGAGGGAGGTCACGGACGGGTCCGCGGGGTGCTCTTGAGGGACCTCCGCGTAGCGAGCGATGAAAAGATCACAGCACAGGCTACATCAGAAAGGACACTAGCCTCATCCCTTTGGCTCCCTACTGACTTCTCATTTGCCATATCGCATCTATCATATGGAAACACCATTGATTTGTTGGAGGGAATTCCATTACAAAGACAACACAATCCCCACTGGGCAAGACACGCACCGTACATCAGTGACTCGCGTCTTAAAAAGGCAGAAAGGATAGTTTTCTAGGCCTGAATGTGTTTCTGTGAACTGTACGTGTTGATTGGAGTTGATCAATGGGTTTATTGTGAATGGATTTTGCATCCCAAAAGCTTTCTGTTTTGTAAAAGTGCACATGCTGTGTTTGCAAGCACACCAAAGTGGATCTTTTTTTGGAAATGATATATACAGTACTGTGCAAAAGTCTAAGGCATGTTAGTATTTTCACAAACAAACAAAAAATACGTTTTAAGTTATTTTAATATTTTGCTGTAGTGTGTCAGAAGGAAATATCAGTTTAGATTTCCAAACATTCATTTTTTTTCATTAATTGTAATAATCTAGTGAGATTTTTGTATGGAGGAGTCTGGCAACATCATCGAGTTTGTCTGTGATTACGTGACGAATCGGAAAAAAAATGAGACAGGCTAAATCCAGAAGAAATTTGGCAACGTCTTCAAGATGCTTGAATTATAAACCGACCTCCAAAGCTAGATAGTACCGTGACGTTTTAGGCTATGTTTACACGGAAACGATCTGCGTTTTCACTTTTTATTCTGCGTCTAGACGAGCGTAATGGTTGGGAAATCTGTGTGTATATGGTGACGCTAAAGTGTGTAAATTTCGATGTAGTATGCCCTCCAGGTGGCGATGTTGAGCACTGTCACACAACACCACCAAGTCCGCGCGCCTGCGTACAACCTTCAATGCGCCTTCTCTGATCAGTAATACTATGTGAGAACATTTTGTACAACTGCAGAAAAGACTCTTGTATGTTAATCAGAGCTGCTAGGGCAACTTGAAGGTCCGACATATGGAAATAATCCGACATGTTTGTCGTTATTTTCCTGTACTGGCACATGCCTGTGACGTAAACGCGTACGCGACAAGAGCCACCGTGAGCAGAATTGCGTTTTTGCCATTTAGACGGGAACGCAACGGTGTAGCGTTTTTATGATTTCCAATTTTTTTTTTTTTGCGTTTTCAAGCCCCAAAAATGCCATCGCCGTGTAAACGAAAGGCACATCCGAAAAAATATTTTTACGTTTTCACCCGGAATCGTTCTCGTGTAAACAGGGCCTTGGGCACTTATGTAAAAATGCTGTAAATTAAGAATGCTTTGAAAAATAATGTCATAATAGAAGTTAATTGATAAATAACATCTATTTCACTAAATCAAATCAATATTTGGTGTGAACACGCTTTGCGTTTAAAAGACTTTTTGTCCTAAATACACTGGCACATAGTTTTTGAGGTAGCTTTGCAGGTCGGTTTCTTCAAGCATCTTAGAGACATTACTGCAGTTCTTCTGGATTTCATCTGTCTGTTTTTTTTTTTTCAGTTTTTTCATGTAAATCACAGCCAGACTCGATGATCGTGAGATCAGGGGCCTCATTTATAAAACTGTGCGTAGGATCCTTAATAAAAGTGTATGTGCGCCCGAAAGCCAAAAATGGCGTACGCCAAAAAACATTCAGATTTATAAAACCGTTTGTACGCCAGAACCTGCGCAGCCGAAGATTGTGCGCACATGCGTCTCCTCCCCGAAAAACCATATATGGAGCTCATAATGCCTAGTTTAAATATGCATATCCTCATTTGCATATCATTTGCATGTGATTATTCATCCACGTGATACCATGTTAAGGTACAAGACATTAGGAAAATATGAAATACAGATATGCCGTGTCACAATTTTTTTTTTTTTTTTTTAGTAGCCTATGTCATTGCCTTGTTTTTTGAATGAATAAATCAAATAGCGTAAAAACATTTCAGAGAAAGATTTTCTCAATCGTTTCCACTGGCCAAATAATATTTTTTAATTAATTTATATTTTTAATGGAAACAGATAGACATGGTTTTGCATTATTTGTATGGAACTATTTTCTCAGACAATCTGCTATTATGATGATTAGCAATTATCTCTAGTTAAACATTAAAACACAGCATGCCAGAGGGAAAGTGTTCAAAAGCATTGCATCCACAACAAATATATATTTCTATTTATTGAATATAAAATTATTTTTGTAACTTAGTAATGATTTCATGTAGTTTAAGTGTTTAACTCCATTAATGAGAATGGCATATTTAATCTAAATGTTTAAATCAGAAGTAAAACATCGTTTAAATCATTCATTTATTTAAACTGTTATTGAGAACATGCACTGTGCAGGACTCATGAAGATTTACATGAAGATTTACTTAATCTGCCGTTTAGTGCGTCATATGTGCGTCAGTTTCACTAAATGGCCCAACGCGCTTGCTGCGCGGACACTTGAGAAGGGATGGATATTGGCTAAAGTGATAGGCTTGGTGAGTGAAATTACATTTGTACTCTATTATCTTTCTGTAGCCTATACATTTTCAGTCTAAAAGTGAGTAAGTGACCAAAAAGACATTTAACTCCAGCTCACCAGAATGTGCGTACGCACGGCTCAAAGTTTGCTTAAAGGTGCGCACGTTTTCCCGTCAAGTTTGTTTTTTCTAGATCACAACCTTTGCATGGAAACTGGCATACGTACGTTTCCAGCCCCGTTTTGTGCGTACGCACTCTTTATAAATGAGACCGCAGATCTCTGTGGATCATACAAGCTGTTTTCAGACTCCTTGTGCACACAAAAATCTCACTGGATTATTACAATTAATGGAAAAAAAAATGTTTGCAAATGTAAACTGATATTTCCTACTGACACACTACAGCAAAAGATATAAATAACTAGCTTAAAAACATTTGTGTGTGTGTGTGTGTGTGTGTGTGTGTGTGTGTGTGTGTGTGTGTGTGTGAAAATACTAACATGCCTATATATATAGAACTATATACAGAGAGATAACTATGTAGAATGTAACATATCAATTAAGTGAAAAAAAGGATAAAGGCACTTTCATTTATACCAGATTTTTTAAATTATTTATTTGAAAGAAATCTTTTTTTGTTGTAAATATTCTTGTAAAAGAAACTGAATATATGTGGTCAAATGTTTATGAAATTGTAATGTGTGTCTGTGTGGAGATTTAAAACCTGTTGCCTGTGATGTCATACTGCTCCCTGTGACTGGCTGAAACAGTTGGCAGAATTGACAAAATTGAAACTAAAATATGGACAATATTGAAAATGAAAAATTATAATGAATGGACAATGAATAATTACAATAATGTATGTCTATTACTTTTAAAGAAGTTTTGTTTCTTAAATATGTATATTGCTTGCTTTCATCAATAAAAAAAATATTCTCTAAGCATGTAAACAAGCATGTGTACATTGCTATTTTAGTATACAGTATTGATTCATATTTTGAATTAGCTTTTATTTTTTAATTTCTAAATGTATCATTTCTTTTTTAGTAGTTATATATATATATATATATATATATATATATATAATTAGCTTCAAATTTTATTTCAGTTTTAGTATTTTTTTAAGCTTAGCTTTTCATCTCAAAATGTACATTTTAGACTTATTTCAATTAACGGCAAAAAAAAAAAAAAAAAAGGTTTCGTTTTTTGTACGACAATATATTAATTCAGATGCAAGTCACACATTCAAAGAACTTTTTAGTACTTTGAAAAGTGATCGTGTTTGCATACCGAAAGCACAAGGCCTCCTCTCTAGATCAGCTCTTAGTTGTGGGTCTTTTATATACAAACACACTGGTATGTACAAGCTTTTTCATCTTGCAAACACAAGAGTCATTCATTTCTTACACCTTCACCAGTGCTGCTATATTTCAAGGCTTTCACCATAAGCCAAGTTTCCCTTCTGAACACCTCATGATGTAAGCACTCTTCACACACTCTCAGAGTGATGGAAGAACAGTGTGTTCCTCCACAGGGGCCAAAGGGGGCTCCCCTGTGCTCTCAGCCTCTGTGGCCCCAGATCATTTGTTAGTCTGGATGTTTCTTCCCTGTCTGATCCCTGCTGTTATTCAATATGACACCGTAGCATCACACGGCGTGATCCAGTACAAACGGCCGCGCTGCCAGACGCTAATAATCATGGCCACGCTGAAAGCAAGAACACTTGAGCTTGTTATTTATTAACCTCGGCATCCTCCATCGCTCTTGGCCTGTCAGACTCAGACCATCCGCAGAGTCTTGGTTTCTAATCCCAAACCCGACCGCCGTGATCCCTGGTCACCTCCAGGAGACTCGCTTGGATTGTAGTTGAAAAGGGCATGATCAGGAAACGGCTCATTCCTCATGGATGGCTTTGGTAGATTTCTTGCTTTTGTACTAGAATCAGTTGTTTGGAAGGGATTGATTATTAACCCCACATGGTACACACATGTGTTCCCTCCATCATCCTGGATCAGAGATCTGGGAGATGTCATCTTGTAGGCTGGGCTCCTTCAACTAGAGTTAAGTTTGTTCATTTGGAACAGTGGCAATGAGGTGTATTGCGGAGTTGTCTTATGGGCTGTAATATATATATATATATATATATATATATATATATATATATAAGTTTAAAAAAATATAAGTTTAGTTTATATTATATATATATATAAGGTTTTTTTTTTGTAATTTATAGTAAAGTGAATGAGATGGACCAGATAGAGGGGGAGAAAGAAAAAAAAAAACACCCAAGTGTCAAGCATGCATGTGAACTTCAAATCGGTTTGAACTCTTTTTGATTTGAAATTTGCGGCTTTCCATGTTTTTAGATATAAGGTAGTGGGTGCTATGCATAGACTGTAAAAAATATGGACAAAGCGTTTGTGACGTCACCCATAGACTCTCTGAAGAACGGGTTTGAAGCTGTTTATGGGGGGTATGAGCGGCGCCATACTGGAAAATCTTGGAAAATACAAAATACAAAAGTTTCAGAAAGGATACAGAGGTGGTATGATCTGTTGAGTCAGATCATGGCCGAGACGTCAAATTCACTCGGCGCAGCCCATTATCAGCTGTCAATCAAAGTTAACCGCCCTTATTTGCCATACGTTTTATATCTAAATATGATCTAAACTAACGAGTTAGAAAAAAAAAATTCACCCCCCTCACAGTTGTCAGGAACATATTGAAGATTACAATAAAAGTCCATGGGACCAAACTGTATGGGATCATTAGCTATGTAGCGTTACGCGCGGGTCTGAACAGATTCCTGAATGATCCACCTTTGAGTTTGTCCTGGTGTCTGAAGAGACACAGCGAATTCACCGTCCTCATCCAATAATGTTTTCGGTGGAGTCGTAAAGACAATAAGAAGAGAGGGTCGTGATGAAACACACACCGATTTCTACTAAAGATTTCAGCACCATAAACTGTCCGATGCGCTTAATCCCAACCTGTCACTATACCAGTCACCGAAGCATTTCACTGTCCATTCTGCACGGTATTTTTTTCATTACGAGTCTTCTCGAATGTATTACATTTCAGCACTTCAGCATGACAGTTCGTATTTGTAGAAGTCTCTCCAAATTGTTCCTCAAACCACTTATCCATCGTCATGCCACCTATAAATCGAAATTTACTTTAAACATTTTAGCCTTTTTAAATTATGTCTGTGAGTGGACATAAGTGTAAAAGTAAAGTGGAGGCCAAACTTAAAACAAAGAAAGCACTGGAGTGACATTCAACAGAAAACACCGCTGACAGCGCTGAGCCCCAACTAAAGAGGAGATTATATCACCACAGCGGAGTCGATTGAAATTAGTCAAATATTTAATGCGTGCACAATAAACGGAGATGTTCAAATAAATTTAAATAAACAACAATAAATAAAGTATCTCTTGTTAGGCAGCATTTAAGCAACTAAATTAATAACTAGATTAAAGACCTAACTGTTATCTATCAAAATATGTGCCCTTGTGTTTTTTATTATTATTTTATTTGTTAGTTTGCTGAGAGATAAGCTATGCCTATTTGTGTGAGGAAATTTCACAAATTTTGTGTTGTAAAAAAATAAAAAGAATGAGACAATGTTTGAGAATGGTTTGTTGTTTTTATTTGAGCTTTCCTGCATATTACACATTGGAACGTTGTTGTTCACAGCCAGGGACTATATTTTTCTAGCGGAAGGAATGTTTTTATTGATTAAACTACATTAAAAAGTTGCACTAATACATTGTTTTTTATTGTAATATTGTGTGGCAACCGTTTTATAAAAGCAATAAGGTACTCGAGGCAAGTGCTGTATCGTGAATAAGTAACGGCTGAAGGGGTTGCAGGCACTCCGCTTCGCGTCGTGCCTAACAACGCCCTTCAGCCGTTACTTATTCACGATACAGCACAGCCTCTCGTACCTTATTGCTTACATAAAACAGTTCATATATCCTTGCTCATGAGAGGCTTTGTTCTATATTTTGATATATTGCATATTCAGATACTCATGCAGTTAGTTGATAGAATGTCTAAAGTGTGTTGAGCTGCAATCCAGATGTTAAATCAGAACTGGCAATACTAATATTTTTATGTGTTTTAAAAACTAAAATGTAGAGTATGGTTCTAATAAAGAGTGCATAGCTATGGCAACAATTTTGACCGGTAGTAAAAGTTACAATATTTATATAATTTGCAAGTTTCAAATCATGTTAATTTTCATTTAAACTTTTATTTTACAGTTAAAACATTTTCTAGTGTTTCACAAAAATATTTTCGTACAAAAATTAAATAAATCCAAGTTTTGCATGTATTAACCAAATAACAAAGACAAAACAGTGCAAAATGCTACAAATAAGAATTAATATTGATTGAGAACTCATACTGCAATCACTGTCATACCAGAGTTCTCAATTAATATTCATTTTTTGTATCCATTAAAAACTTAAAGCACAAACATCAGGAAATACATTTCCCTATTCGTTTTAACCATTCTTGTTTCTCCATAGGGAATCTTTTAGAACGAGTCAAAATCAGATTGTCCAGTGATCAGTGCCGCCCCCTCCGCCTGCAGGTCTACAAGCAGCTGCACAAACAACCTAGTTTGATCCCCATTGCAGTGTCTCAGTGCGGGGCTCACCTGTGACACATACTGCTCCAAATTCAACATAGTCCTCAGGTCCTCAGCCAGGCTCACCGCACAGGAATCTCCCCAGGTGGAGGCTAGCATGCCCGGACGGAGACGAATCAGGGTGCGGCACACAGTGGGACTAAGGTCCAGAGGAGTAAGTTGGGTTTTGTAGGTAGGCACGTGTTGCTCTTGAAGGTAGGTGAGGAAAAGGCAGGTAAGCACCCATGAGCAGGACTCTATGAAGGGAACGTCCCGCACCTGCGAGCAAGGAGTGTCCAGAGCTTTGTCACCTTCTTCCGCACAGCGAAGCAGCTCCTCACGTAGGTCCTCGAGAGAAACCAGGTCCAGAGGGGTCTGACCTTCATTGTCACGCAAGTGTAGAAGAGGAGAGCCTGCAAAAGGAACAAAAAAAAAAAATGCTTACTGTACAGGTTTACAACAGCATCAAGCATTTGACATGATCTGTTGCAGTTAAGATCAAGGCTGCTAATTATTTACAAGATCAGCAAGTCATCCTTCAGCTCTTTTTAGAGAGCAACGGGGTCAAGCTTTTGGTTCGGTGGTTACAGTATAGGGGGATCTTGAACCAGCTGGCTGACTAGCCTAAACACCATCTTAGAAGCCTATCGCTAGACCATGTTAACCATTTAAGACCAGCAAACATGTTGGGATGGTTTAATCTGTTGTTTTTCAGCAGGGTTGGGCTGGTTGAAGTCATTACACTTTGCTGTTTAGGTGAATGACGTCACATCAACACATTTAGCAATGGGCAACGTCAACAGTAAACTCATTATTGTTCAATGTCAAAATCCAATCTGCTAAATTGTTTTAGTTTATTAAACACACAGTCAGTCATCCTGAGTAATTAAAACCATAAAGTTGAACAAATAACAGCAGCTCTGTGAGGAGGAGGAAGAGATATCTTTCAAGCACCATTAGTTTGGTAGTGAAACTTGGCTAATGTCGAGCCACAGGCTAGCATCACAGCTAACTTATGCTAACACAAAATTAACAGGCTAAAACCTCAGTGGAACTTAGAATTTACATAATTAAGACAGAAAAGATCTTCAATGATTTAAATCCAAAAGTTTTTCTATTCTTACTACTTACTGACAAAAGTCTTACTACTACTAATTGAGCTATTTTTCCTATCTTTAATGTAAACACTTCTGAAGAGATTAGCATGAGCATGCTCTTTCTAAAAATGTACTGAGGCGCTACAATGATGCTGTCTGATTGTATTATGTTACTGAATTACTATATGTTATGTTACTGAATTACTGATTACTATATTCATGTACCATGGTATCTACATGGTACTTAAAGGGATTTCAAAGAATACCATGGTACTTGGCCAAAAACATGGTATCCATGATACTTTTTACTATCAGCGTGCCCTCAACCAGTCATCTACATTGTTGAAGTTAATGAATAAGTTAAGGATTTTCAGATCCACAAATAATGTATAATACAAATCAATATATATATATATATATATATATGAAAAAAACCTTCAACAAACCCATTTCCTTCAACTTCAGTTCTTTGCAATAATACATTTCCAAGAATAATGCATTTGATTTTCACAACAGAGCTTGTAGATGCCCATGCACGTGTTAAATGACTGTTTCTCTCTGTGACCACAGTTAAAATGACTTTAGTGTGGCTGAAGGTAAAGCCCATACGCTCTCGTTCTTGGCTTAGCAAACACCAGCCGTGTCAAGTGGGCTCTCTGTTTACATTTAGTTCTCCCTATTTCTATGGGAAACTGCTCTTGATGATACTCGACTCTTAAACCCCTGTGCTAATGTGGCAGCCGTTCTGCTAAAGCTCAGACAAATCTGCACCACTCTATAAAGCTTTGCCGTGCTTTCCGCTTGGTGTCGATACTCAGGCAAAGTCCTATTATCCAAAGACCGGATCATTGTGTGCACAAGTGCAAGAAAATAAAAGAAAAATGCCGCTTCATATTACAGATTTACCAAATACCAGAAAAGAAACCTCCTTACTTCCATCCTCTCTCTTTTACATCATAATTGTCAATCTGTTTCAATTAAACTTTTTTTGACAATGCACAAAACCATACCTTATATACAGGGGTTGGACAATGAAACTGAAACACTGGCCAATGTTGGAGGTTTCACATCTATATGCCTGGCGGCCAATCTTCAGAGTGAAGCACGGGTGGATCAGTGATGGTTTGAGCTCCAATATCATGATAATCCTGATTGTATTTGATGGACACGACACTGCCGAGGACTACCAAACCCTTCTGGAGGATCATGAGCACCTGATGCTCAAACCGTGTATCAGCATGATCATGCACCAACACACACAGCAAGACTTGTGACAGAAGGGTTTGATGAAGATGAAAGTGACGTTGAACATCTCCCATGGTCTGACAGTCACCAGATCTGAATATTATTGAGGTGTTTTGGAGGAGCGAGTCCACCAGCATCATATAGTGACCTGGACACTGTTCTGGAAGAGGAACGGCTCATAATCCCTCTGGTCACTGTGAAGGACTTCTATCTGTCAATTGGTGCTGTATTTGGATGCAAAATGAGGCCCTCACCATTCTAACAAATTATTGTGTTGTAAGACCAGGTGTTTCAGTTTTTTTGTCGAACCCCTGTAGCTTTATTTTGTTATGGAAATTTGTTTCTACTGACAGATAACTCCTGGTATACCTTGGTTTAAAAACAAAAGTGGATTTTTTAAAACTGCTGAGGTCAAGGGGCTGAAGAAGAAAATAAGTCCATGAGACTGAATCAAGGAGGAGAAGAAGAAGAAGAACAAATTTCTTTAGAACAGGTCAATGCCGTGACCCCCTTCCATGGATGAGACCTTGCCCAGAGCTCAGGCAAGAACTTCACTGGTTTAAGGTCAGAGTGTATCTCTCTAAATCCTTGACAGAAGCATTCAAAATGTATGTTTTTGGCTTTAGGGAAAACATTGTTATTTGACAGGAAGAAAACACCCTTTTCCTTTCAATGCTTACAGTAAGACTTTAGACTTTAAGACTTTCAAATACAGTGACAATTCAATAAAACTGCAAATGTCTATTCTTTGTTGAAGGGAGAGGCCTTGGATTGCCTCCAGCTTCCCCCTGCTTGATGTTCCACAGCTTTGATAAAAAATTGGACAGAGAGAAGGACATGTTTTATGCACGCTTAAATGGTACCCAAGCTCTGAAAAGGTTTTTTTCCCCTGTAAGGGGAGCGGGAATGTTTGCGTCCTTCATGACACACTAGACATTCAAACATCTATTTTCATTCATACCAAAATGGGCACACACACAAAGTCACACTCAAGTGCTTCATCTCACACTATAAGTACCATGACACCACACCGCAAGCACATGATGAATATAGCATCGGTATTCAAATAAAAGCATTAATAAAGCATTTAAAGAATATTATGGGAGTGTTTAAGCAACTATTGTGCTACAATTGTACTATTTTACCATGTTATTTATTAGCCCAGAATACAAAAAACAAAACAAAAAAAAACAACAACAATGAATCCTCGCTGTTAAGTTTGTCGAAGAATCTTTCTCATTCAAAAAAAAAAAAAACACAAAAAAAAAAACAAAACACACTTAACATAGCCTGTCCGCCATCACTGGAATCAGGTAGGCCGCTTTGTCAATGGCGGTCCCACTGCAGAGCCGTCAAATACTGACATGCCGAAACCTGGAATGTGACAAAGGCTGAGACGGGGCCCAGCCCGCCAGCGACTGCAGATGAAAGCAAGATATGGGTAGATCTCCCTACCCCCGGATGGCACGATCAGTCGTGACCCTTTCTTCACAATGGCCCATGAAACACACATCTGTCAGCACTTAGCCATGCAGATGCACCCCCAGCCGCTGGAGTGGTCAGCCGGGGGTTTGATACGATACTGGCGCGTTCGTCATACCGAACGATTGAAGTGAGTCCAGGTACTGGCTTGATGTGTCAGGTAGTCCGCTCAGCAGATAAATAAAACACCTGGGGGTATTAAATGCCAGAGATGGTAATTATGCCCCCCCGCACAGGCGACAACAATTCGGGGGATTCATCCCTCGCAGATATTTGCTCCTCTGCCACAGATGAGCTACAGCTAACGTGCATGTAAACCACACATCAGAGCAAAGCAAGCCGCCCCTTAGCCTTTAGAGGGCAGACGAAGACTAGGAATAGAGAGGTGGAGGAGGGGAGGCAGAAACAAGAGCGAAAACCATTCCATCCGTTCTGTATCCACACATATTTAATCTAGACAACACAAACCCTTAGTCTATGAACCCACGATACACTTCTTTGTCATGTTGTGAACCCGCAGACGCACACCGACCCAACGGATCTCTGTTTGTGTGTGTGTGTGAAATCACATTATACTGACTAACAGAGATTGACCAAGACAAAAGGCCAGGCAGGCTCAGATTAGGACAGATTACTGTGCATGGGGGGCACAACAGGAGCTTTTTGTAACCTGATTCCTTGGCATCACACTCGAGTGGCACAGGCCCCCTCCCTACTTCGCATTACAAACACAACGCAGACGACTCTTGATGCCTCCATGCCAGACTGATAAAGATAGGTGCCATTCATCCCACCTAGATTATCAGAGCAGCGCAGTGTGGTTTATGGCACACAGATGGAGCCACATAAAGATTTGTGCCTGTTTTAACGGTCTAGTCTCAGCCACACATGGCACGCTGGACCACTGTCAGATGCATATTGCACATAAAAACAGCAAGAGCTGGATGATATCACCAGATCTGATCTGAATAACTTCTGGGGGTCAAGGTGCATCAAGTTTGCTATTGGTTTTGGTTTGTGCAATGAAAACTGATCCATGTATTGCCCAAATCATGCCAGATTAGTATTAATATTGACATTACTTTTAAAATATAATATATATATATATATATATATATATATATATATATATATATATATATACACAATTTAATTTTTTATATTTATATATATATATATATATATATATATATTAGGGGTGGCACGGTACATGAAAAAACACCCGAACCGTTCGGTTCGCTTGTCTCGGTTCGGAGCGCGTGTGCGTCTCACGGTTCGACGCATGCGCAATGTAACCTCGTGCCCGTATGTGACGTGTGTTTTCTTTTCGCGCGACATAAACTTGTTCGACTTGGACCGGCGCTGCACAGAGCGATCGGTGAATAACATCAAACTAGCGCGAGTCGGCTCCGTATGCATTCATCACTTTCGCGGTATTTGATGTCATTAACGATCGCTCTGTGCAGCGCCGGTTCAAGTTAATAAACAAGCCAGTAAAAGTGGAGTATGGAGCGCTGCAGGTCACGGCACGCGGAGAAATGGCAAGTGGGAGAGATGAGGGAGTTGGAGGATGCGCCAGCGTCGTATAAGTCTATGGTATAAGTCCGGTGTGTGGGAACATTTTGGATTTCATGTTATGATATTTTAATTTAACTACAGTGATAAGAGCTTCAGTCATACGTTTCCAAACCCTGCACTTTAATTTTAAGTGGAAAAAAGTACCCTCACATTTTGGGAATAGAAACATTGTTGATACTGTTTTTGTGTTGAGGTTGAATTTCAATTTCACTTTATGTTTATGGCCTTTGCTATTGCTATAGCTTAATTATCTATAGGCAATGAGGTTTCATGTATATTGACATTTAAAAGACAGTGTTTTAAGAGTTCCTCTCTTTTTCTTTTAAAAGATAGAATTTTGGTAAGAGCTACAAAAGTTAGCAGTTGATACATGAAAGTTAATTTCTTTGTGTAAATAAGATTTATGTGATAAAAATGCACAAGTTCTTGTAGAGATAGTGATACACATTCTCCTTTTTTTTGCCAAATAAACAAAAAGCATGTCAATTTCTTCTCTCTTGCTGTATCTAAATCTCACCTAGCTTTCCTCTGAGATAGTCCCAAAATGTGCTTAAAGTCAAAGAGTCAAATTCAGTTTGTGCATGATTGCATGAATATAATATATATTTTTTTAATACTGTATCCTAAAGTGTGGATAATTAAGCTATATATCACATGCTGAAGTACATTTCTGGAGTGTTAAAGATTAAAAGAAAAAATAACAAGAACCGTACAGAACCGAAAACCGTGACCCTAAAACCGTGATACAAACCGAACCGTGGGTTTTGTGAACCGTGCCACCCCTAATATATATATATATATATATATATATATATATATATATATACAATTTAATTTTATATTTCATTTGTAAAAAGGTATTATTATTATTAATATAAAATACTCAGGAGTTTTTTTTTTTGTTGAGGCACAAAAAAAAAGGTACAAAGACTGTCTGGTTAGTATCCTCTCAAAAGGTACACCTTTGTACCTCATTTACCACTACAGGGTGCATATTAGCATCTAAAGTGTATATAGTAGATAGTACCCAAATGATACATCTTAGTATCTTTTCGCTCTTGAGGAACGTTTTCATAATTCCCATAACTATTGACGGAAGTGAGCGCTTTTTTGCGTGTTCTCACTGCACAAACGAAAGATTTTAGTTATAGGAATGCCTTTTGAGGGGAAACTTAGTTAGCTCCTACTACAGCGTAGTGTCTAACCCAGCACAATAGGAACTACCAGTGATGTACAGTAGGTGTATGTTGATTGGCTGAATGCACGCCATACAAAACGCCAGCACCCAGCATTTTTAAAAAGCCACGAACATGGAAAACAGCGCTAAGACAAACATACAGAAACATAGATCGGTTATCACAAAACCCATGACACACAACATAAACACAGCTCTGATCACGGCATCCTCGATCCTTCGGTTTTTGAATGCCGCACAATTATGACGTTTCTGTTGGCCTGCTTATGTCACTGTAACCAGAATGTAACCAGAAAAATTGACCTAGGGGAAAACTTAGTTCTCGAGGATCACCCTGGTGGGTAGTTTCTATAATTGAGTTCCTATAACTACCAGAATGAGTTGCAAAGTGCATGATAACAGCCAATAGTCTATATGAGACTACACAAAACTTCAGAAAGTACTATTAAAGCTATTAATAGGAAGCTTGATAATGTAGTTTTTTTTTTACAAGTTTTTAACATAGTGATATTACAGCACCAAACTTTTTAGAAACATAGCAACAATTTTGGAGCTTTAATATTAGTATGCATACGTCCCTTTTTGTTTTGCACGTGTGCCCAATTTGGTTTGGATGTGCACATTTCCCAAAAGCTTGTGAGTTAGAGTGTCCTAACCACAAACATGACTAGGTTTGGGTGAGAAGTAATTTAATTGTCTAAGTTATTTTATTGTCTGTAATCGAAAATCCAATCAGATGATATTTGATGTCTAATATGTGGTTATGTGCAGTGAGATTTTAAACGAATGAGATTACTATGCTGCAAAAATGTAAACCAATGCGACAGACAAAATGTCCTGCTGTCACGATCGTGGCTGTTGTCATTACTGTGCAAGCATTCTCAAAATATTTCAAAGACAGTACAGAATCTGTGCCATTTGCAAAGAAAAAAAAGTTTGGTGGAACTCATACACACCAAATTCAGAGTCAAACATCCGGTATTGATCCTAACAGTGGCACAGCTGAAAGCCTGGTGAGCTCAGTGTGAGAAAGTGACTTAGTTAATTATGCATTTTAATAGGAGAAGAATTATGCAGAGGAAGCTCAAAGGCACTCGCAATCAGAGGGAGAGAGAGAGAGACTGAATGAAAGAAAAAAAGGATGGAGGGAGATAAGTCTGAGAAGAGAAGCTGATTAATGTATTTGGTGTGACTAGCACAAACAAACAAACAAACAGAGCATGAGGAGTTGTGTAATGACTAAATTGAGAGCTTTGCCAGAGCTTTAATCTAACGTGGCTTCAATACAAAATGCGAGGGGGAAATACTCCTATTAATGTACACAGAGAGGAAGAAAATGAGAACAACTGCGTTTGAACTCAGCCTTATTAACAAAGACATTGAGCCATCATTTGTCATTACAGTGCTGGAGCGACGACACCAAGGATCTCTAAGCCTTTAAGTGTTTTATACTCTAATACCACAACAAAAAGAAAGCATGGCTCTTTTGTTACTCTGAGTTACTGTCTATACTATTAACGACGGGTAAGAAATATAGTTGAGAAATTATTGATGAATGGTAACATTTTGGAGACAACAATACTTGTAAGAACTTCAGAAAGTCATGAGACAATGCTGGAGAAGTTCAATGACATGGATTACAGTTTCATTCATCAAGGCTGTTTGGGTAAAAACTGATCTATTGTGACAAATTTAAAATGATGTTTGCAACAATTTTAAAGCGATGATTCACCCAGAAATTTAAATTCTGTCCTCATTTACTCACCCTAATATTGTTCAAACTAGTATAACATATTATAAATATTCTGAGAATGTTTTTATTCAAATAATAAAACACCATTTTACCCAATTGACTTTTAAGACTCAAAATTTCACAAATGATCGACTTTTGTGTTCCATTGAAAAATATCTGTCATGCAGGTTTAAACGAGTTTTTCATTTTTTGCTATAGATATTGTCCAAGTAAATTAAGTAAATATTGTTTTTCAAAAGAAAGGGTTAGGGTTTATTTACAATAAAAGATAGGACTTGATTTCATCTATCAGGATTTGTTAAGTATCTATTGATCAGTTAAATTTGGCGATGCGGTACTGCAAAAATAAATTTAGTTTATACATTTTGAAAACATTTCTCTCATTTTCTCTAAATCATGTATAATGTGACAAGGGACATATTATACATGATACATTTATTAAGTCAATTTTTAAGCCATGTTCTTGGCATATAGATATAATATTGACAGATTGATCATCAATGCCAGTAGTAGTCAAAGGATCACAATTTTTTTTTTTTTTTTTTTACAGAAATAACTTTACCTTGAATTTAGCTTGAATTGTCTTAGATCATACTGAAAATCTAATGTAAACCTGTAAATAGATTTTTAGTATTTTTAACGCTAAAAAAAAGTCATAAATTAAAACATAATAAAGTGACATTAAAGCAAAAAGGGTAAGCACCAAATACTAAGACAATCTGTCAAATTTATGTTAATTTTGCAATTCAACTATTTCATGAAATGTCTCATACCAATTACCTTATGCTCTCAATGCACACATAAATACTACATCAGACCTATATCAGGATCTCGTAAAAGGTGATGTGTGTCTCTCAGCTGAGTACTTATACAAGAAACCTCAACTGAATTTTAGGCGACAGCCCTTTTCTGTACATTATAAACAAGACTGAGCAGAACAATCTGTTATAAACAGACCCTTGTGCAAAAGACTCCAGACCCTATTTTAACGATCTGAAACGCAAGTATCAAGCGCGAAGTGCAAGTAACTTTGTGGGTGGGTCTTAGGCGCTGTTGCTATTTTACCGGTGGGATAAATGACTCTTGTGCCATAGTTTAAAAGGGGTTGGTCTGAAATAGCTTCATTATTCATAGGTGTGGTTTGAGCCACACCAATACACATGAAATAAACCAATCAGAGTGTCACCCAACATACCCTTTAAGAACAGGTGCGCATGTTGCATGGCAGATTGTTATTATTATGGCGAATTCACCAGGCATGTGCAAGGAGCGGTTCACAGCCGAGGAGACCGACGTTTTTGTCAGGTCAGTGAAAGACAGAAGTGACGTTGTATGGGGATGGGAGAAACCCACCCAAATCAGCTTAAACATTAAACATTATATGTGTCTTGCCACTATTGGACAAACAGGTCTGTCAGGCAAATCAGGTTTTTTTTTTTTCTGATCAGTGGCGGAATTGTTTTCTGGAACTGCAAAATAGCACCAGGGAATGTTTGAGCTGAATCACGCCTCCTTTTTGCGCCGACCCGCCCAGGGAGCGCAAGTTCATTTCCTAGTTAAGACGTGCGTCTGTGGAGGGAAAAGCCTGCTTTGCGCTGGTGCAAAGTAAGAATGAGACATGTGCCAGTGTACAAAGTCATTTGCGCCGGGTGCAAGAAAGGGCACCCAGAGTCATGCCAGCGAGCCTTAATCCATCCCAGTCCTAAAAACAGAGCTGTATCCACAGCAACAGTCAAGCCAATGGGCTCTATGCACGGCGGTACTTCCGGTGAAGGTGTAAGGATGCTCGATAACTTCCGCCGATCGTAGAGTTCAATGCAATCCCGAGAATTTATATTGAATTTTTATACTACATGGTTATACTAAAGAAACATTAGTCACAAAAACAGATAAAACAGACACCCCTCATTGTGTTTATGCTTCTTTTTAAAATTATATTAACTAAACATAACTATATATGAAATTACATCTAAACGTATGTACGTTTCAAAGGCGGGAGGACAGTGAATTTCGAAGACCGTTTTCCTCAGTGTTCCTCCGCTTTAATCTCCACAACCGGGAATGGACGAGCATCCTTGCGTCAAATGCGGAATTTATGCGTGCATATAGCCAATAAGATTCAAAGGCTCATTCATGGCCATTCTTTGGGCTGCTCTACTTTGGATACAAGTTGTTGTGTGCTGGAAACCATATGCTATACCAATCAGAAAATGATGGTAAAATTACGCTCCACGCTTGCAACTTGTGTGTGTGTGGGTGTGTGCGTTTCAGGGGAGGTTATTGTGGCAGCTTTGGGCTAGGCAAGCTGATGACACCTGTCCCTGCCCTTGGCCATGGCACGGTTAGCCTGCCAGTGCCCACGGGCAATAGGAGGAGGGTCTAGTCCCCCCCCCCATCCCCCTAATAGACAGCTATGTTTTGCATATAAGGGCTGTACAACATTGGAAGCAGAGAGCAACAGTGAGAGCATGAGAATAAGTGCTCCTTATTATTCTTTATGCAAACCAACATATTGTTGGTTCTTTAATATCTTTGTTTAATCCAATTGTTGTCAACATTTAACCATAATGACCGTTTGTTAATTATAATGACTTTGTGAACCTGATTCATAAGAGGAAACAATTAAGACACCCATCTAAAAAAAAATAAATATTTATTTATATATTTATATAATACATATTTAATAATGATTCGATTATTTTTATTTAATTATTTATAAGCATTCCCACACTTTAAGAAATAATTTTCAGTGATTAATGGATAATGATTTAAATCAGAGTCAGAATCATATTAATCAGTCAATGTTTAGCCCATTAAGAATTTATAGCTGATGTAGTTAAGTCTAGATGTAGTAAAATGCACATGATATCAGGGCACCGAATTTGGAAATCCACTGTCTCCTCAAAAGAGTCCGTTTGCAAGCAACAGAGGGTTGTTCACACGCACAGTAAACCTGTATTGTTCACTCAACTGCGCATAATAGCAGCGAATGAATACAAACACAATATTGACCCGCATTCTGTTTTCTATCACGCGCCGTGCACGTTTGCGATGACATAATATGCACACAAAGCACCAGAGTTGGATAGATTCAAGTTGAGTGTGAAACCAGACCAACGGTGCAGGGGGTGCCTGGGACAAACGCGCTCGGGCTTGGACAGCGGCAAACAAGCCCAGTGTAAAAGCCCCCTAAATCTGTTAGTGAGCACTTCTCCCTTGCCGAGATAATCCATCCACCTCACAGGTGTTGCATATCAAGATGCTGATTAGACAGCATGATTATTGGACAGGTGTGCCTTAGGCTGGCCACAATAAAAGGCCACTCTAAAATGTGCAGTTGTATTGTGTTGTGGGGGGTGGGGCGGGCCCGTGGAATGTTGGTCGACTCCTCTTCGATGGCTGTGCAAAGTTGCTGGATATTGGCAGGACCTGGAACACGCTGTCATATACGCCGATCCAGAGCATCCCAAACACATCCATTCATGCTGACTGCGGGAATGTCCACCAGAGCTGTTGCCCAAGAATTGACTGTTAATTTCTCTACCATAAGCCATCTCCAAAGGCGTTTCAGAGAATTTGGCAGTACATCCAACCAGCCTCGTAACTGCAGACCATGTGTGACCACACCAGCCTAGGACCACATCCAGCATCTTCACCTCCAAGATCGTCCGAGGACAGCTGCTGCAACAATCGGTTTGTATAACCAAAGAATTTCAGCACAAACTGTCAGAAATCGTCTCAAGGAAACTCATCTGCATGCTCGTCGTCCTCATCGGGGTCTCGACTTTAGTGGGCAAATGCTCACATTCGATGGCTTCTGGCACTTTGGAGAGGTGTTCTCTTCATGGATGAATCACGTTTTTCACTGTACAGGGCAGATGGGAGACAGCGTGTATAGCGTCGTGTGGGTGAGTGGTTTGCTTATGTTTACGTTGTGGATCGAGTGGCCTATGGTGGCGGTGGGGTAATGGTATGGGCAGGCGTAAGCTATGGACGACAATTTTGAATGCACAGAGATACCGTGACGAGAACCTGAGGCCCATTGTTGTGCAATTCACCCACGACCATCAATTCATGTTAAAGCATGATAATGCATGGCGCCACGTTACAAGGATCTCTGCACAATCCGTACACAATTCCTGAAAGCTGAAAACTTCCCAGTCCTTGCATGGCCAGGATACTCACCAGAAATGTAAGAAATGATGCTATGGATCGTGTATACAACAGCGTGTTCCAGGGCCTGCCAATATCCAGCAACTTCGCACAACCATTGAAGAGGAGTGGACCAACATTCCATGGTAATTCAATACAGTAAACCTGCACATTTTAGAGTGGCCTTTTATTGTGGCCAGCCTAAGGCACACCTGTGCAATAATCATGCGGTCTAATCTTGACATACAACAACTGTGAGGTGGATGGATTATATCAGCAAAGGAGAAGTGCTCACAAACAGCTTTAGACAGATTAGTGAACAATATTTGAGAGAAATAATCCTTTTGTGAACACAGTAAAAAGTCTTTGATTTTTGAGTTCAGCTCATGACAAATGGGGGCAAAAACCAAAAGTGTTGCGTTTATAAGTTTGTTATTATATTTATAACATTTATTTGTCAAAACAGGATAACCAGTAAAAATTAAACCATGAAGGCCAAAAAAAAGAAAAAGAAAAAAAAAAACAGGCTGAGAAGAGTTTCCATTGATAATTTCCATCGATCTGGGGCTCCATGCAAGATATCATCCCATGGAGTCAAAAAATCCCAAAACTACACGGAGGGACCTGATGAATGACCTGCAGAGTGCTGGGACCAAAGTAACAAAGGCTACCATCAGTAACACACTACGCCGAGAGGGACTCAAATCCTGCAGCGCCAGGCGTGTCCCCCTGCTTAAACCAGTACATGTCC
This sequence comes from Pimephales promelas, assembly GCF_988280905.1. Classification (NCBI taxonomy): domain Eukaryota; kingdom Metazoa; phylum Chordata; class Actinopteri; order Cypriniformes; family Leuciscidae; genus Pimephales; species Pimephales promelas. Next base: position 21,263,504 of record NC_142772.1, read on the forward strand.
ATGCCCATCTGAAGTTTGCCAGAGAGCATATGGATGATCCAGAAGAGGATTGGGAGAATATCATGTGGTCAGATGAAACCAAAATAGAACATTTTGGTAAAAACTCAACTCGTCATGTTTGGAGGAAGAAGAATGCAGAGTTGCATCCCAAGAACACCATACCTACTGTGAAGCATGGGGGTTGAAACATAATGCTTTGGGGCTGTTTTTCTGCAAAGGGGACAGGAAAACTGATCCGTGTTGAGGGAAGAATGAACGGGGCCATGTATCGTAAGATTTTAAGCCACAACCTCCTTCCATCAGTTAGAGCCTTGAAGATGAAATGGGGCTGGGTCTGTCAGCATGACAATGATCCCAAACAGACCGCACGGGCAACGAAGGAGTGGCTCCGTAAAAAGCATTTCAAGGTCCTGGAGTAGCCTAGCCAATCTCCAGACCTCAGCCCCATATTAAATATGTGGAGAAAGTTGAAAGTCCGTGTTGCCCAGCGACAACCCCAAAATATCCCTGCTCTAGAGGAGATCTGCATGGAGAAATGGGCCAAAATACCAGCTACAGTGTGTGCAAACCTGGTGAAGACTGTCATTGCCAACAAAGGTTATGTTGCAAAGTATTGAGTTGAACTTTTGTTATTGACCAAATACTTATTTTCCACCATAATTTACAAATAAATTCTTTAAAAAAATCCTACAATGTGATTTCCTGGATTTTTTTTTTCTCATTTTGTCTCTCATAGTTGAAGTGCACCAATGATGAAAATTACAGACCTCTCTCATTCTCATTCTAACTATGAGAACATGCACAATCAGTGGCTGACTAAATACATTTTGGCCCCACTGTTCATACATTTATACTTAAAGCTAAAATCTTAAATTCTATACAAAAAAATAAAGCACATGGGCATGTTAAAAGTCAACTACCCAATCTCTGAATCCACAGAATCATCTGTCATCAGGTTGTCTGTGTGCACGTCCGTGTCTTACGAGGGATCTCGGCTGTCTGTATCCCAGACACATCACAAATCTAATTTCGTGAAAAAGGCATCTTTTCCTGACCTCTTTTCATGCATTGGTATAGGGCCAATCTCAGTCAGCATGAAGAGAAATGGGAAAAAAAGAGGGAAAAAAAAACACATTCTCACCGGGACCAAACAATCCCAATCTAATTTAGTTTTTGAGGCCAGAATATCTACATGAGTTAATAGGGGAGCAGAATCAAATTAACTATAATTAGTCAAAATGGAGGAGAGAGAGAGAGAGAGAGAGAGAGAGAGAGAGAGAGAGAGAGAGAGAGAGAGAGAGAGAGACACAGTAAGGCGTGTGGGAAACCAGGAGCCCGTCTCATTTTGTCTCTAGTCCCTCCCCGTCGTCAAGCCATCCCGTGCTTACTGCATTGACACATGTCCCACTCGCTTCAAAGCTCGCAAACATCGATTGCATGTGGCACGCAAACAGCCAGGCGCGCCAAAACATTTCTGTTCTGACAGATTTCCCCCGTGAAAAACCAGCATGTGAATTTCACAAGAGCTGCAGACCTGACTTGTCTAATCTCTTCAGGAGGATGCTAACAGCGTCATCCACGCCGATGGGTTATTCCTGCAAATGGATGGTTTTTTATAAAGGAAAGAACGTAAAAAAGCTTGAACCCTGAAAGGCAGAAGTAAAGACGAAAGTAAATGCGTGTGTGCGTGGTAGATCGTGGCTGTTAATCCACAGGAGAGGCCTGGATTTAACAGATTTCTACAAAGCACTTGTTTGTTTACACATGTAATGCCGCTGTAATATGACTTTCTGCTGCTTTCACTCATCAGTTTGTTTATACTGACATCACACATGGAAACAGAAACTGTTTTTCTCCTTATTTACTCCAGTAAGAGAAGCACTTCCATATGACTTGATAAATCCAACATTATTCTCAAAGGAATCACATCTGAACATATTTTGAAATAATAGGTTATAATATGGTATTCAATACGAGTCATGCTCCTATAGAAGGGTCGTTTGATTGTGACTGGATAAGAGACTCGTGAGAGACTGAACCAGGAGGAACAAGTAAACTCGTGACTATTTTGAAATTCAACAGCTGCTTTAAAGTTGCCGTTGAAGGGTTTACATTGATGCGAGTGTGTCTGTGTGCATGCGCTCTCATGTTTTCAGCCTTCTTATGTGAAGATCTGTATTCACGGTATGAATCTTTATGCATCGAGTGTGTGTATCTGTGTGTTTGTATGCATTGTTATGTAAAGGTTTGATCTCAGACTGTGTATGCGTGTACAGTACGTCAGGCACTCACCGCCGCGGCGCAGCAGCATCCTGGCGATGTGTGTATGTTGGTTCAGCAGGGCATCGTGTAGGGGACTGACTCCCTGGACCTGACTGCTCAGCTGCAGGTTCAGGGAGTGCTGCAGAAGGGCCTGCACACACTCAGTACTTCCATGGTTACAGGCTTCATGAAGAGGTGTCCAGCCAGCGTGATCTACAAAACGGGATGCAAAAGATACTGTGACATTCACAAGGCCTAGCTTATATGTTTTTAGCTGATCATAATACAACCTATATTAAAACTATTTTCTGATGTCAGAAAGCAAATAGATCAGTGTACTTTGCAGTTAAATAATAGGTACTTTTAATTTTTGCCATTTAATTGTATATTTATAAGAATCAAATTTTAATGTTGCGCATTGCAAATCGTGAGGTACACTGTCTTTGTAGCATTTTGCTAACGTTGTAACGTTAATGTAAAGTAAATTGTTAAACAAAAGACATTTTCTGACTAGTATATTAAATTGACATTTTCACACAATAATTAATTCGAAGAATTAGAGTAAACAAAGTAATCACAACATTAACAACTCAAATTGGTTTTAGCAAAGAGGCCCTAATCGGAAACATTTCAGAACGTCATAACGCAAGCACACTGAAACATACTTGCTAATTTTCAAACAGAACTCATTTTACAATTCCCAGTACAGTCTTTTTGAGTAAAATTAAACTAAAAAAGTCCCCACAATATTTTATTTTTATTTTATTTTTTTAGCAAAGACCTCATAATTGCGCAAACAAACATACTGACTCGAAAATGCACTTGCTACTATTTATCAAATAAATCTCATATTAAGTAAACTAAAAATTTAATGCAACTTCATAAAAACCAATATATGAATGATTTTTCATCAAGCCATATGACACAAATACCCACAATTATATCAAGATTTCAAAAAGAGATTGGAAAGCGAAAGGCATGCACAAAATTAGCTTGAAGCCACTGTAATAAACCAAGCCTAAAACATTGTCCCGAGCCCCCTAAACACACGCTTTGTTTTCCTTGATTTAACTGTTCAGCATACAAACAAAGTAACACCTAAAAAGCAGGATGATTCTACAGAGGGAAGGGGAGCAATGTAGAAACCTACCTTTAATGTTGACGTCCGTTCCAGGCAAGCGGAGGATACAAAGCAGCGTCTCCACCTGGTTCTTCTTGCAGGCTCGATGAAGGAGTGTTTCGCCTACACATGGATGGAGAGGAGAGAAAGAGAGAGAGACAAAAAGGGCAAGTGGAAGAGAGAAGTGGGCAACATCCAAAATCAGGGTGCGTCCTGCCAAGTGCCCCGTAATCGCTTACTTAATGTTCCTTGTGCTCGACATAGAAACGAACAAACAGGCACACACGACATGGAAAATGTCAAAATTAAACAGATGAAAGGGGCTGACCCTGAAAAAGGGCTTTTTTGGTGGGAGGGGGGAGAGGGACAGGAAGCAGAGAAAAAGCAAAGAAAGGCACTCATCCGTTCTCTTTGTCGCAATTCCCCCTTTTCCGGACAGTGGGACTTCTTTACTTACACTAGCACCCCAAGTTGAAGGCAATTGTGGGAAAAGGATTCCTGACAGTGTGGCATTGTTCAGCCGGGGGAAAGTTATGGTACAGAGCCCATACACAAAGCCTCTGATGGGATTTTTCAAACAGCCAGAGTTCAAAAGCTCCACTGGGCAGTACGAATGGGAACACGTGATTCTCACTTCTGCAAACTACAACAGCCAGACATAAAAGCCTCCAAGGACTTTTATTTACATTTTTCCCTCTGCCTGCTCCCTTTGTAAGGCAGCCTTCATCCCTTGCTCTGCCGATACAATATCAAATCGGGAATATATTAGAGGGTGGGCTGCTGCTTTTTTTCCATGTGTGGCTGAACTTCACAAGAAAGTAAAAGGCCAAACTTGAGTGCCTCTGTGGCTGCCATTATAATGCCGCTGTGCAAAGCTGCTAATAAATGCTTTACTGGGTCTCACCAGGGTGCCCATTTCTCTGCAGCCTTGGCTGGCTAGATAAAACCCGACGTGCTAAAAGAGCCAAAGCGGAGAGAGGCAGTAGGGATGAGGAGGGGGAAATAAAGCAGACAGGCTTCTTTCTTCTTGTGGCAAGGAAAAAGGGAGAAGCGGCATCCTCTTTCACATCAATATGTTGGTCGGGTTTTCAAGAAGCGTCTTTAAGCCAGATCAAACAGAGAAAATTAGGTTAGAAGCAAACGTAAATGACCAGATAAGGCTAATCTGTCTGCGGCTTTGTGTGTGCAGAGTGACGTCTGTCATGCTATAAAGAATGAAGATGTGGAAGTATTAGGATCATGGTTTAGACACTGGAAACATTTTTATATCTATATTTGGGTTCCAAGAACAAAAAGATCAATTAAATTATTATTATTATTGCAATTCAAAAATTCTGCAGACAAAGAACATGTCTACATCTGGCTTTAAAATCCATCTTGGGTGATCCAATGACAAGTGGACTGAACTAAATGCAAAACGTTTTGTGATTGGATTATTTGGCTACTTAGTTTTACTGATTATTCAAACAACTTTTACTCTCTACCTGACTACATTTTTGAATAAGTATATGTACTCTTTACTTCAAATTTTAATGAGTTTTGCAATTACACGTTACATTTTGCATGGCACCTAACTTTTTCTGGAGCAGTTTATTTCTGCTACAAAAGAAGTGATATCGTCATCTACAGAGCATTTAATGTACTATATCTTGTACGATTTGGCCAAACGGTCTCTCAACTTCCGGTCTCTCTTGAATCCAACACAGAAGTAAATTAAACTGAAATTCATCGACTGGCCGCTAGAGACATGCTCCAAAAGAGAGTCAATCCCATAAGACTTGGGCCTGTAATTACCATAGACTGTTTAAAATCAGACATCTCAGCTCCACCAACGCCCCACCTCTTTGCCCATTTTCAGTTATCTGGGAGTGACACGCTGCCAAGAAGGCGACGGCCGGTTCCGCCCACTTTGGTGTTAAAAGATGCTCTTTAGAAACCTAAACTAAACTAAACAACTATAGAACCAACTGTCAATATAACCTTACTTATACCACGGTTGGTCTCTATAAATTGGTACTATTTATAGAGACCAAATTACTATTGGTACTACTGGTACTATTTATAGAGTTGGTTCTTATTATAGAACCAACTGTCAATGTAACCTTACTTATACCACATTTGGTCTCTATAAATTGGTACTTTGAAGATCAAAATTAGAGTGTACATGATATGCCGGTAGCTTCCCAACATATTAGTATTACAAGAATCTTCCCTAGTTGTCTTCATCAGAAACCAATCCAGCTGCACATGCAAATGAGCACGCTTAGGACAAAGACTCATAAAATAACCACAGAGTAACTTTCCCACTCTGGAATTTCCACCTTTCTCATTGGTCAAGCAAACCCGGAGGAGGTTGGACCTTCCACAGACTTTAAAGGGCATTCACAGAAGCCCTTCCCTTTTTTTTTTGGCCTTCTCTGATTTGTTCCGGGTGCTGTGCTGTCCTACTTGGCCTCAGCAGGGCCCAAGGCCACATGCTTTGACTCACAACCAGCCATGGGCTCATTCAGGAGAGAGAGAAGACTCTCTCAACCACAACAGAACCAAGGACAGTCCCAGAAGTTTGGCACAACGACTCCATCAACCATCAACTCTTCCGACTTCCTCCCTTCTCCTGGGTGCTCTGCTTGGCCTCTCCAGCCAGGCCCAACCAGCCATGCTCTCATGAAGAGAGAGAGAGAAAACTTTAAACCAACTTCCACATTTGACACTCACAGAACTATCAATGACCTCAATTTTCAACAACTTCAAGAATTGTCCCCACACTACAAAGCTATTCAAGGTATCAATTTAGTGCTCTGAAAATGAAGAGCTCTGAAGCTGATGGTTCTTGTCACAGTTAAATGAATCTCCTCCATAGTTTCATTTCCGGCTTCCAGTTCCATTCTATCACTCACCCTTTTACCCACACATGTATTAGTTATGTTTGTAATTTAGTTAATAAAACTTGTGCACATTATGAATTTGGTTCTGATTCACTCCTTGCAAACAAAGTCTCTTTTATGATCTTGATCTTGTACATGCTAAGAAATATTTTATTCTTCTGTGGCCATGGAAGATACCCTTTTCTTGGAATAAATTAATAATCAAAAGAGTTTGTTGGACGAAATGATTAATTGCTTGTAATATTAATTTAGCTACATCAAGTTAATCGAGTTAACTGACCCAAGTTATTATTGATTATTTCATAGAGCTAATTTGTTACAATGTATTGTGTATAGTTCACCCAAAATGAAAATTACTGTGTTAGAAAGAGATGAAAGTTTACAGAGTTTAGTGCCAGTACTACATTAAATTACTATATATACTGTATAATAATGCAATGGGGGAATATTTGTGGGTCCTGATACTGTCAAATGTCTTATGTTACCAGAAAAAAATGGCCTACAGCTCCTACTTCAGTGTAGGGTCTAAACCAGTGACTTTATTGCCCGAACGCATGCGAAACACCAGCACCCGCCATTTTTTAAAAAGCTGTGTAAAATAAAATATAAAAAAAAAAATGTAAAAAAAATTCTAATAAGTTATCTGTACTTTTACTCGAATATGGTTTTCAGTTACTCTTTACACCTTTGCATCTGACTGATCGAAAACAATTCTAATTCTGAACACAAGTGGTCACAGAAAACACATCTGAAACAGTGTTTTTGGTAACCACTATTCATCTGATTGCCAGTGATAGATCCTAATATCAGCTATAACAAGGTTCTAAAGTACATTTTAAAATGACAACATTTGAATGTAATATTCCAGAGCAAGCTAAACCAATGACAGAACTTTAAAAATTAAATGAAATAAATAGCACATATTGATATTGATATCTCTTGGTCTCAAAATAAGGAACAACAGGGTAGCAAGCAACATGCAGCTTAACTCAATTGTCAAAGTACATGAAAGCAAGACCATAAAAGCTCAAAGTCAATGGAAAGAATTAGGGTATTATCAAGAAATAAAACTGAATGCAATTAAGGTATGGCATAATGAGTGTCTTAGCACAATGACAAGTTCTGGCTCGCAATGGCCCCTTTTCACACCCTAATAGGCCCTAAAACTCAGTGATTAAACATTTCTTAACTCCCCATGTGTACACAGTCTCAGAAATGCCAGGCCCAATCTTCCCTCTGTTAAATCACTTTAATGACTCCAATTTGGACACAACACTTCCATTATAGGGATAATTGCATACTCAGCATTTACAAGCTCGAAGAGGATAAATCCATCCTGTCCTTTTCTATAAATTGTGAAATGTGTGTAGCATTTGTGGTTGTTGTTGTATTTTCTTGTAGAGAGTTCTTGTGTGGTTGTGACATCTGACATGACAGCTCTGCTGCAGGTTGGCTAATGGTATAAATAGCGCGCTATTTGTCACAAAAGTGCATTTTGAACACTGTGACGACTAGTGTTTTGTTTTTTGTTTTTCTCAATTTGACCACTTTAAGGTTTAAGCAACACCCTGTAGTTCTGAGAGTTTTAAGACGTTTAAGCATCTAGTTCATGGGATTATGAATACAAAAATTGAAAGAGATCAATAATAATTATGTACTGGTTTATATATATATATATGTATATATATGAATATATAGTGACATAGATCACATATTTACACACATTTCGCAATTAATATGTATTGTGTGGCATCAAATAAAAAGCATTTTTTTTTTATGTATAACCGACCTGAAGCAGTGTAACCTAACAAACATGTCCTGTGTGATACTGTAGGTGTCCATAGTTTGAGATCCAGCATTGCCATTTAAGACAAATGAGGAACTTATACACAACTACTGTATATGTGAGGCAGTGACGCAACACGAACCATTAAGAACCAATAGTAATAAGCAAATCTGAAGTTTGAACCTGGAAATTTGTTATTCGTTATGATAAATGATGCAAACTGCATCCCAATATCCCAATCTTAGATTTAAATCATAACAATTTTGCTTATAGCATCATTAACTATAGTTGTAAGCCACAATGAAGTGTACTGAGCAGATAGACAGCTCAGGGTGAAGTTAACAAGGCACACCTTGAGAAAAAAAAAAAAAAAACCTGCAGCGTCTACCTACAGAAATCTACAACTGAGAGCCTGCGGATGCTTCATCAAAAATTGATGCGCTACACATCAGTATAGGGAGCACGTAGTGCAAAAACAACACAAGGCAGGGAGCAGCAGCCTTGAGTCTCCTGAAAACAGGGCTGTCTCTCTCTCTCTGTGCCCTCCCCCACTCCCTGCTCTGGTGTGAGGGTCTTTCTGATCAGGTGGAAGGGGAAAGATGAGCGTTGACACCTTGGTGGGTTCACATGGAGTGCCAACCTCCTAATTACAGAAACTTCCAGGCTCAGCTACCTCTGGCTTTCTCTTTCGCCCCCTCTTCCCCTCTCCTTCCTCACAGCAGAATCCTAATTGCAGTGTTTAATATTCTTAAACGGGTGATCTGACATGCATTATGTTTGTGTGTGTGTCGCCTGGTTTTTATGTATTTTCAACCTCTTCCTCGCCAAAGGATGGAGGGAGTGTAAAAAGCATGTGGAATGCAAATGCTGTTGCCTGAGGTTATGAACAGAGGCTCTGTCGAGAGCTTTTGACCTAACTGAATGTACGATAGAACTGAAATAAAAGAGAGATACAGACATATAGATCGATAGAATGATAGACAGACAGACAGATAGACACATATATAGGAAGACAGAAAGACAGGTAAATAGACATACAGAACAATATATAGAATGATAGACAGACCGATAGATATCTATATAGATTGATAGAACAATAGACAGACAGATAGAAAGAAAGATAGACAGATAGACAAATAATCAGATAAACAGGCAGGCAGACAAAAAGACAGGTAGGCTATATACACACAGACAGACAACATGATATATAGACAAACAGACAGATATACAGACAGACAGGTATGTATAAGGACAAATACAGAAAGATAGACAAGTAGACAAATAAACAGATACAGGCAGACTGAAAAAAAAACAGGTATATGGACAAATAGATAGACAGAATGATATGCAGAATGACAGACAGACAGGCAGATAAACAGATAGATGAAGACGATGGCGAGTAGCAGCTCTTACCTGCAGCATTGACTCTGTGGTAACCTCTCGGGACAGTCTCTCTTCCTGAATCTGAGCTCCCTGCTGAGTCTTTCACAGCTCTGAAAAGAACACACAGTAACATTTAACAGACAGATTGAGACATCAGGCCATGTGTTTTCGAAGGGACAACAGTTCACAGAGCTTGTGCTGATGTTTAGCATACATGGCAGATCTCATCTATTCACCCACATCATGAAACCGCTCATAAATGCGGCTAAATTAAGAATTTATCCATAGCCAGAGGATAGGAGTGCTGGAAAAAGCCTGCAATATTTAAAACTTCCAAGACAACCTCCCACAAAACACAGAGCGATGAGACGCAAACACAGAGTTCACTAAATAGTCCCCACTTTAAAACGTCATTATACCACTGTCACGACATTTTCACACTACCACAGGACGGTGTTGAGGGACTGCCATCTAAGTGCATCGCCTGTAGCAACTATCAGCCAGCCTGTACGTTAGCTGTACTCGCTGAATCCTTTTATCCGAGGAGACAGCTTTCCAAACCCCCCGTGGAGCTCTCCCAGGATGGAGTCCCTGGCCAGTGTTTAAGGAACTGTCATTAAATGGCAACCTAAGTGCTAAAGTGAGGCAGGCAGGATTGCAGCTGATGTTCTGGTTGGGTTAAATGTGTTGGCTGTCTGCTCAAATGTTGACTAAGGCACATCCATAATCCATCCATCCATCCATCCAGCCATCTTATTTTTGGAGATAAAGGTGGATTTTTGGAGATTAAAGTATGATAGGTAATAATCTGTTTTAATTAATAGATTTTAATTATACTTTATAATGAAAAAATGTCTCCAATAACCCCCTCAATGCTGGCTTGCAGGCAAAATCCTTTAATCTAGCTGATGCAATATTTTAGAGCACAGCAAAACGAGAAGAAGAAGAAAAAAAGCATTCACTACAGAAGTTTCCATGACTTTTCCAAGCTTGGAAATCACAACTTTAAATATTCCTGATATATTCAGGTTTTTATGACTATGAGAACCATACACACCGGTAATATGAATTACACTTAACTTGTTATTACTGCTTATTCGAAAACCTTACAATTAAATAAACAGCAATTAATTCAAATAGGAGATGCGCCAGTACTACATTTCACCACTGATAACGATTATTCAGAATTATATCTGCCTATAGTCTCTCCCAAATAATGCTGTAAACTAAAGAGGGAACCCTCTCGGTACACTATAATAGTAAAGGTTACAATTAAAAACACAACCATTATATTCAACTGATATTTATTTATATGAAGCACATATAATAATTACACTCAAACAAAAACGTAATACTAAACAATAAAACAAAACTAAGGTAGTTTTCATATGCACGTGTCTTCATGGCAAATTTATTCATACATACATGCATAATTATTACTCCATTCTAGTGTTTTGTTAATAGCTAACAAACTATGAACATTGGATCATTTCCTGAAGTAAATGCAAGTTTAAGTGATATATTGTTCACAAGCTGTTCTGTTGACATTTTTCTGCAGTAGAAACACAGATTGAGTGTTTACATGAGACAGGACATGGATTTCGGTAAGTTGTACTGTAACTTTTATCATACCCTCTGATATTCATGAATGTTTGTTGAAATATAACTTGCATTAAAGTGGAAGAAAAGACTTGTGCTCCGCGCTGCTGCTTGAACTATGACGCTACAGGGACCAGTCACATCAGTTAAAGTCTCCCTGTAGTTAATCATTTTATTCCTTTAAAAACTCACTCAACTTTGAGAAACAAAATTACATATTTAAAAGTAAATAAATGTGGTTCTTTGAATATACAAATTAGCCCCGCCTCCACACACTCACACCAGCTCAGAGATCCACTTGTTGACGATCACACATTGTCGTGATTGGTTTCAAGGTAAATTGTGAGGTCAGAAACACCAGCGATTTTAAACCGAGATTTTGAGACGGTCTTTGGTTCACTGCAATTTTAAGGAGAAAATACTCAGCAATGGTGTTGACTTGTGCATTTGCACATGGTTTGTGGCATATTGAAAACACCACATATAAACAACATTAGAAGCTTGATTTTCACCACAGGGGGACTTCAAAAGACTGTTAAGAGCATCCAAACAGCATCATCTATTGTTTGAATTTTGTGATCAAATGAATAGAATGTGAAAGCTATGACTTTGTATCTTATCAGAAGCAACAAAGCACAAAGCTCTTTGAGATTATTGTATGGTGGGAGCGCTGCTAATATTATTTTTTGTGTAGGGAAAAAACACAACACTGGGAACATTGACCGTTAATACGTTATTGTCGAGTTTACTTGCCCTAAATGAGTTGCAGTCTGACACGTTTTTCCACACCCTTTCGATTGACAGGATATAATCAGCTCTGATCATTAGCTTTCTTTAAACAACGGATAGGGAGAAAAATAGCTTTTATCGGGCGATACATCGGTGCATCTCTAATTAAAATGAATCACTTTTTTTTTTTTTTTACATATTTACAATTAAAACAATCAATCACATGACACTGCCTTCTCAATGCTCTGGAATATACATGCAATAGCTGGACCAACTTAAGAAGTACAGTTTTTAAAGCTCAAAGGAGCATGATTTTGTTTATGATTTGAAAGATGTTAATGAAATTATGGCTATCAAGATGGCCACCGAGTGGGCTGACTTGCTTTTCAAATGTGCAGATAAGGAAATTTAGGTGCAGTTTGAGGGTGAGTGCTGAAAATTCCCTTATAAATTCTTGCAAATGTTTAACCAAAGAAGATGCAAAATTCTAAAATACAGAACAAATAACTACAGAAGACGCTAGAGCCAAGCTGTGAGTGGCCTAAAGGACACTGCTGTCAGGCGAATAAAGACTCCTGCTTCCACGTGAAGAGTTTCTTGTTCCCTAGTAATTGGATTGTTCAGAACCAAGGCACAATTTAACACACCAGAACAGTACAAACATCCACATTCTCACAGACACATGGCCATTTACTTTCCTCTTAGCTAGGAGTAAACATCACTGTCAGTGTCCAAGTCTGTGAGTGTGTATGTTCTTCCTGTGGCCACTGTTTCCCTAAATGACAACACATTGTCAAACATGACAACATGATGTTGAGAATCATGATGATATATATATATATATATATATATATATATGTAATCAATGTGGAGCAAAAATCTTAGAAGTCTTAGTTAGAAGGAGTTGAATGTTATAAACACATTAGTATGGTTACCACAAATGCCACTGTCTTCTAGTAAAAGTGTTTATGAAAATTACAGCTGTATCATTTCAAGCTAACATGCCAAAGTGGACACCTAACAAACTAACCAATTTTGTAAAAACAAAAACAAAACATTTTAAAAAATTAACAGAACTTGCTCGAATATATATATATATATATATATATATATATATATATATGCGCCCTTTTAATATATATATTAAAAGGGCATATTACGGTTAAAAAAAAAAAGCTCTAGGTGTGCAATTATTTTCAGGGAAACGCATGGCTAAAGTAGTTTCAGGCAGGTTTGACCGCATTACAGTTCCATATCACTGCGCGTAGTAACGGAAAATAGGATACAACAATTCATAACAAGAAAAAACATGCAGCCCCATGCGCTTGATCGGCAATTTTCGCTGTTTAACTTCAAAAATCAATGGATACATACAGTTTATTTTTAATAAATAAAGTATATAGTCCTATCTATAACAGGCTAAATAGAAAATTAAACTAAATAGGCTATATAAATAAATTAATATAGTCATGCTGCACAGATTTTCATAATTATTCCAGATAATATAACAAATAAATTATTATTGATAGGCCTACTTGTTAAAAGGGCTTTGTGTGTTTCACTTATTGGGTTATTATCTACTGTCAATTATAGAAAACAAGATTGAACGAATTAATTTAAACAAATTTAATTAATAAATAAATAATATTTCGGCCTCATTATTTCAACATCTATCTCTCTCTCTCTCTCTTCCTCTCTCTAATAACTGCATTAATAACTGCATAAAGCCGGGACACACTTGGGCCTACTAAGGCCAGTTATGAATGTAGTTTAATACTAATGACTGATCATGCCCAAACACGTGTTCAGCACGTTCAGTCTGTGTTCACAGTTGGTGTTTAGGACCTGCTACCGTCGATGGAAACAGTCGGTTTTTGAATATTTCAGCGAGTCGTAAGTGTGTCCCCCATCATTCATTAGTCTGCTGTAAGTGGCTCAAACCTCTGCTACTACCTCTAAAATGACGTTTTGGAATTAGCAACGGGGGCATGGGATTAGATGCGCAAGAAATTAGTGCTACATGCAAGAGCGTTTTAATGACAAAAACTTGATAAAGGTCTTGAAATGCATCATCTGAGCAATGTTTTGAGGTGTTGTAACTGTAGTATAAGCAGAAGAATTGACTTCAAGCCATTGAATTAGACATAGAATGCACACCCGATGTGTAACGGCCACTCCGCTTTACCGGCCTGTCTTCAATTATTTCTTACTTACAGTACCTGTCAAAAGTTGGGAAACATGAGATACATTTTGTTGTTGAAAAAAGTATCTTCTGCTCACCAAGGCAGCATTTATTTAATCACAAATACAATAAAAAACAGTAATATTGTGAACTATTATTACAATTTAAAATAAATGTTTTCTATAAATGTAATTTATCCCTGTGATGACAAAGCATCATTACTCCAGTCTTCTGTGTCACATGAACCTAATACGCTGATTTTCAGCTAAAGAAACATTTAATTATTATCAATGATTAAATTATTAACAAATATTAAATTATTAATTATTATCAATAAAAGAGTTGTACTCTTGGTTTTGGTTTTTCGAGGCCGACCAACACAAACCGAGGCATTGGAAGAAGAAAAAAAAAGTGGTGGCGAGAACGCTTGCTGCTTAACATTTTTGTGGAAACAATGATACCATTCAAACAAGCGACAAGAGAGAAAATAATAAGTTTATTCATCAAAGAAGCATTACAGTGAAGATGTTAATGTTAAAAAAATATATCTATTTAATACATAATAAATAAATGCAAACAAATGTTGTTCATTGAACTTTCTATTCATCAAATAATCAGGAAAAAAGTAACTCTATTGCCACAAAACTATTAAGCATCAAAAACTGTATTTAGCATTGATAATAATATTTAAAAATGTTATTGGAGCACCAAATCAGCATATTAGAATGATTTCTGAAGAATCATGTGACACTGAAGAATGTGAAAATGCAGCTTTGCAATCACAGCAATAAATTACATTTTCACAATGTACTGAAATATAAAACAGTTATTTTAATTCGTAGTAATATTATGCAATATTACTTTTTTTATTATTACTTTTAATATTTTGAGTATTTTTAATTAATAAATAAATGCATGTTTGGTGGGCATAAGATACTTTGGTCAAAGTTTTTGACAGGTTCAGTATTTACAGTATATACTACTATTGAATTTATTAATATTTTAAATTTCCTTTTATTTCAGTTTTTCCTTTAATTTTAGTTTATGTTTTCGTAATTTTGGTTATGTGCTTGTGATTTTTCCTTTAATATTCTTTGTAGTTTTAATTTATGCTTATTTCAGTTTAGCACTTCAATTTATTTATAGATTTAAAAGCAGCCATGTTTTTTCTAGCATAAGCTGAAGCCTGTAGGGAAAAAAAGGCAGATAAGCAGCAGTTGATTGAGCTGGTATGATGGGCATCCAACCCCAATTACCCCCACGACACCAGCAACAGCAACAGGGCTGGTGGTCTGCCATCACAGGTTGCCCCAACAGAGCAGGACAGCAGCCTGTCTCTCTCCATTAGACATCTTAAACCCCTCTAATGTCCCATAATGACAGAAAATTGTCCAATTAAATGCACCTACTGCACTCTGTGCCTCTGTCACACACGTATGGATGCAGACATAAAGAGGATCTTATAGTGGTGTAAGTAGAGAGTGGTTATCTCAAAATGTGCTTTGATGGAATGACACAAGGATGTAGAAAATGACACCTATTAATTCTTGCAATTTTACAGCGAAGCATCTTACAAAAGTAAACACTGCTACTTGCTCTATTCATCAAAAAATATACAAATATTTTAAAAAAGTGAATGTGTTCTTGCTTTTCTCCTTTGCTCTGTGATCTGTAGTGTCAGAGTGGAGGACAACAGCATGAGCAGAGAAGTGTGGCGAAGGTGAAACTCACTCTGAGCCTGGAGCGTGTGCAGCACTGCTGGTAGAGGGTTGATTCATCCCTGTTCTGTCATTCTGTCCCTTCAGGGTTTGGACTGATCCTCGTTCACACAAGCTCCCTAGAGCTTTGAGGTAGGTTGAGACCTGGCAAGAGACATGGAAAAAAAAAAAATAAATAAACAAAAAAACTTAATTATTTAAGTTGACCTCTTAACCTCTCATTGAAGGTTATATTCACTATATTGTTTCACTATGTGATGAATGCAGACTTCTGCGAAGCCGAAATGTGCTGCAAATAAAACTGTAGTCATTATAAATGTACTGTACATGTCTTTGTTATGAAATATGCACACAAGATAAAACCCACAATTTTTCGCAAGCAGAGTGGTTCAGGGCTGAGGACCAGGCCCCTGCTGCAGCAGATGTTTCTGTAAATGGCATCAGCAGTAAACATCCGGAGCCTTGTGGAGCGAATGGCTGGAATCACTTCCTTCAGCACGTCACAGTGAAGGTCTAAGTGAGGAGACAGGAAGGTACTTACAGCCATTAAGCTATTTAAACCTGCTTTAAATGTAAATTCTCAATGGATATGACAACTGGTGAAGAATCCCTTTTGCTATATACACTTACCGGCCACTTTATTAGGTACACCTGTTCAAATGTTCATCTAATCCGACAATCACATGACAGAAACTCAATGTATTTAGGCATTTTTATGGTCAAAAAACAACGGAGCATCTGAATGGGGAAGAAAGGTGATTTAAGTGACTTTGAACGTGCCATGGTTGTTTGTTCCAGACGGGCTGGTCTGAGTATTTGAGAAACTGCTGATCTACTGGGATTTTCACGCACAACCATCTCTAGGGTTTACAGAGAATGGTCTGAATGGAGAATAGAGAAAAAAGAGAAGATATCCAGTGAGGGGCAGTTCTGTAGGCTAAAACGCCTTGTTGATGCCAGAGGTCAGAGGTGAATGGCCAGACTGGTTTGAGCTGATACAATAGAAAGGCAACAGCCACTCATTTCAACCCAGGTCTGCAGAAGAGCAACTCTGAACACACAACACAACGAACCTTGAAGCAGATGGGCTACTACAGCAGAAGAACACACTGAAAACACACTCCTGTCAGATAAGAACAGGAAACTGAGACTACAATTCACACCAAAATTACACAATAGAAGATTTGAAAAACGTTGCCTGGTCTGATGAGTCTCGATTTTTGCTTCGACATTCAGATGTTAGTGATGCTGAAGAAATTTTCCCACTGGTTAATCGACTTGTGACAACACCGGTAAGACTGGTATCACCGGTTGGTTCCACCTTGCTTTCAAATCTGAATTGACGAATTTGCGGCGATTGCTTGAATGGTGAGTTCATTATTATTCTTAAAGGGACACTCCACTTTTTTTTGGAAATGGAATTTCCAAACACTTTTTTGGAAATAGGCTCATTTTACAACTCCCCCAGAGTTAAATAGTTGAGTTTTACCGTTTTCGAATCCATTTAGCCGTTTTTCTGATATATAGAAGAATATCAGTAACCAGACAGTTTCTGGTCTCATTGACTTACATAGTATTTTTTTTTCCTACTATGGAAGTCAATGAGACCAGAAACTGTCTAGTTACTGATATTCTTCTATATATCAGAAAAACGGCTGAATGTATTCGAGAACGGTAATGCTCAACTGTTTAACTCTAGGGGAGTTGTAAAATGAGCCTATTTCCAAAAAAAGTGGAGTATCCCTTTAATGAAAAACACAACAACAAACTCACTTACTGTGTATTAATCATAGAACTTTAATTAACAAAATGAATAAGAGGGCTTTATTAACATAACAAATAAGCACCATGCTGATAACCTAAATCTGACTCCTGCTGCTGATCTGTGCTGCGACTAACGCTGAATTGAGCAGCGTTTAGTTTTTAATTGTAGTGTCTTTTCTCTAATTGAACTTTCTAGCACCCTGTTGAATCTATCCCATGACGAATTAAGGTCGTTTTTAAGGCAAAAAGGGGTCCAACCCAGCACTAGTAAGGTATGCCTAATAAAGTGGCCAGAGAATGTATATTTATTAAAAAAAAAAGTGATTCACCAGTTTCTCACTGCACTATGGGATACCTTGGCACAGTATGGCAATGTGTTCAGCCAGGTCTTTAAAGCCTTTCTCCACCAGACTGCTGTTGAGTGGCCTGTGTTCCTGAGCCCAGAACTCCACCACTACACACAGAATCTCCTGCAGAGTGACCGACATTCCCAGCCTCCACTCCTACACACAAACACACAGTAAAGTCAGCCTGCACAGCCTGATGAAGCATCTAGAAAGGGCATGTCTCGACAAAATGTTAATATTCAATGTGGAAATCTCTTGGCATACCATGGTCAAACAGGTGTAATATGAAAAATTTTAGTATAAGCTGGAAAATTCACTTGTTGCAGCATATTGTTGTGATCTAAGCACAAATTAATGATTATATCTTGCATTTGTCTGTCAATCTAAAATCAGGAGATTTCAATAAAATGTGGCATCATGGCATTAGCGATAAAAGATAAATGTATAATAATAATACAAAAAAATAAATAGACACACAAGGGTCACCTATCATTACGAAATACCATTTTTTACAAATTTACACTACAAATTTTGTAGTGTAATGTTTTTTGTATGTTTATTTAGCATCTGCATGTCATAATAATAATAATAATAATAATACAATTATTTTGTATATCACCTTGGTTGCTTTCATTGATTTCTCAAAGTGCTTAACAACACAAGCAAACACAACAATATAAATCAAAACGAATAGACTAATCACACAGAAAAAAAAAAAAAGACATACAATTTAGGGGGCATGGCCTGAACCCTGAAAACCACTACTTAAAAAGGCGCTGGAGCGGTCAGCAAAGCAACAAGATCAAAGCAGATCTCATTTCTCAAAAAATTGCGTTGTGTCATTCCGAGCTTGTTTTTTTTTAAAGTAGCCTGTCAAGACCAGTCTCCACAAGAACGCAGGTCTTTTCTTTGCAATATTAGAATTAAGAAACAGCAATATACTTGCCCTGCTGGTATTTTCAATGGCCCCACCACTAGGGGTGTGCCAGTTACAGAATTGGTGATGACAGTTATGACGCGAGTCAAATGTGATGGTTCGTAAAATAACCGTTGTCGCCCGGGAGCGGGGTGCTGCGACGTTTGTCTGTTATAGGACAACTTAGTTTGAATAAACGAGTAGACACTGATTAGCTACTTGCACTATGTTTTTTTTTAATTAACAGCAAGACAACTAAAAAAACAGGCCTTTCTTTGTCAGTGTCCGCTGCAAAGATGACGTTGACGATGCTGACTGGCGATCTTCGCAGTAGTAAACGCACCAGAGAAATGCACATTTCCATACGGATTACATAAGCAGACAGCAGTCTGTAGTCTGTTTTCTTTCGGTTTGAATTGTTCTGTTTAAAAGTAGACAAGTTAGTGAGGCAAGTAGCCTAAGGCTACCTTACACACTGAGTTTCAGTTCATTGAGACAAGCTCAAGTTCACGCGCCGATCTATCATGTGCATTATTTACTTCTTATTTATTAAATCCAGGCACTTAGTTGATGAAATATTGATTAAAATTAAGATACAAGTAATACAAAACGAAATTCACTTTAAAGAAAGGTTTTGTGCTTTCTGTTTGATGTCTCTGTGAACGTTTTACTCTGTGAGATGTGATTAAATGTCACGTCTTTTAGTGGCGCTTTCAGACCTGTCACATCCGTAAACATTTTTTCCTCATAAATGTGAACACGAAACATACAATAAAATGAATAATTTATGTTCTGTGGAGTATACAGTTACTCATAATTTGTATTCTGAATATGTAACGCTGGTACATGTATTCAGTTAATCCCTAACACTGATATTAGTATAACATTATCTGCAAAATATTTTAATAACATGGTTTTGCCAGTTACAGAGTTCTAGTGACAGTGTTCAACTATAATCATCAGTCTCACGGTATAACCGTCACACCCCTACCCACCACAAAAGATATATATATATATAATACAGGAAATAATGAAATGTTTTAAAAGCACATAAAATGCATGTACTATGATAGACTACCATTATCACACAGTTGACAGAAAGTCTCCTACCTGAGTGGAGTTGAAAGCGCATAGTACAGTCTTAATCAACAGCGTGCTAAGCTGCTGAACTGCCCTGGAGGTCAGAGTTGACTTTTCCCAAATGTTCCAAAAGGTGCTGTACAGAACAGATGCCCGACTGCTTCCGGGTGACCTCCTGCACAAGACTAAGGGTTACTGCCACATATATTAATACATAGATTCAGTAGCTATGGATACATCGACAGATCTGTTATATTGAAATCATCAACATTTCTGTTTTAGGGTTAACATAATATAGTTTATGTGGTTTTAAAAAGGTAATCTTTTGAATATACAATATGTGGTCCTGTACAAAAGTAGATGTGTGGTCATAAGGAAAAGTTGCTGATGTACAATCTATGCGTTAATATCTATAGTTAACAAAGTTACTTAACTATTGTCCTTTGACATTAGCATAATTCCTCGAAGCTACAGATTGTGTTTTAGTTCTATGTTCTTTTTAACATGTTTTGATTGTGTTTATTTGGGAAAAATACTGCAGTTTCTCTTCTTTGGGCTCATGTAGGATATCAAAAAGTAGTTGTTTATTGAAGAAGAGATGTACAGCGCTCAGGTGCTCACCCTGAGCTAGCAGCATGAAGCTCCAGCTGAAAGAGTCTTAGGAAGAACTCATGCAGGTTACAGTGGAGACGAAACAACTCAGTGGATGGTGGGCTTGGCAGTGAGTGACAGGTGGGTTCGTTTGCCAGACACACTCTTGAATAAATCAGATAAAATTGCATTACTGACAGAAACTCTGTTTGCTTTGTGAGCAGTTCTGACAGGTACATTGACAGTGTCATACCGAACTGACGTCTCAAGAAGTGACCAGAGTCCGCCCTTGCACTGTGGACACTGGAGAACCTGAAGGAAGTACTTTGTGTGTCCAGGAGAACCCCAGGTAGGATTGTTGCGCAGGATACTGTGGAGAACGGTGATAAACATGCTGAGGTACAATGGTTTTGCATCACCCTAGAAGGGAGAGAGCAAGAGCGAAGACTAGGTTATCTTGTCAACTCAGAACAGGGGAGGTACAAACAAGCTTTTTAAAAAACATGTAAAGAGTTCAGATGATTTAACCAAGCTCAGTGGTGATCAAAACATCTAGATGGCTGATATAATTCTGGAAGATCTATTATTACAATTTAATGACAGCAAATAGCAACAAAATAGC
The DNA here is from genome assembly GCF_988280905.1 of Pimephales promelas. Taxonomy (NCBI): domain Eukaryota; kingdom Metazoa; phylum Chordata; class Actinopteri; order Cypriniformes; family Leuciscidae; genus Pimephales; species Pimephales promelas. Next base: position 21,284,488 of record NC_142772.1, read on the forward strand.
AAACATTTCTATAATTACAGGAATTATTTTTTTTTTTACACTCATAATACAATAAATTTACTTAAAGTTGTTTGTTTTTAAAATAAGTCTCTCATGCTCACCAAAGCTGCATTTATACACAGTAATATTGTGAAATATTATTACAATTTTAAAATAACCGTTTTCTAATTTAAAATGCAATTTATTGTGGTGACGGCATAGCTGAATTTTCAGCATCATTACTCCAGTCTTCAGTGTCACATGATCCTTCAGAAATTATTCTGATTTGCTGCTCAAGAAACATTTATTACTGCTATCAACGTTAAAAACAGCGGATACATTTTTTTCAGGATGCTTCAAGAAATATAAGGTTCAAAAGAATAGAATTTATTTGAAATAGAAATCTTTTACTAACATTATACCGTAAATGTCTCTACTGTCACGTTTGATTAATTTAATCCATCCTAGCTTAATAAAAGTAATAATTTCTTTAAAAAAATGTATTACTGACCCCACACTTTTCAATAGTAGTATGTATAATATATAAACACATTTTGTGCAGTTGCTTGCCATATTCTATAACCATTTTCACTTAGCTTGCCACTATAGTTGTATGTTCCTTGTTAAACAAAGCAAAAGCAGTGAGTTTTTACATCAAGCAATGAAAAAAAAAAGGGTAACACTTCAGTTTCGGGCCCAATTTAGGGCTTATTAGAGATGAACATTGGATGACATAGTAAAATTATCAGGAAATTTTAATTCTGAATCTTAATTCCTTTAATGACTTATTCAGAATGACCATATTCTACATCCCTTAATCATACCAAAGTCCCTTTAGGCAGCTCCTGCCACCCGGCCGCCATCTTGGCAACCCCTCCGGGCAGCTATTTCGGACAAACAAGACCAGGCTCCTATCTAAATGAATGGGCAGAGAGTCAGAACTGCACTTTTACTGGTCGCCAAAAAAAAAAAAAAAAAAAAAATCGCTGAAAAAGTTTGACGACTTTGCCCCAAAATAAGGTTTAAAACGCCCTTTTCCCCACAGATTATACTTTTACTACGCATGCAAAAGGGTTCTCGTCTTCGCTGTCGCAGACATCAACTGTGCGGATGCATCAGTGAAACAAGACGATAGGCTTAAATGTTTCCCAGCTTGACTGTTAAAAGCAGACGATAGGTTTTCCAGCCGGAGGTGAGGGACATGTGTATGCAACCGCCATCTTTGCCGTTACGGGTTTTCCCTATATAGTTCTATTGAGGATTTAGGAAGTGGAATGTCTCTATATAAATTGTCTCTGATCATACCCAACACATAAACATAACACCTTGCTAACTATTATTAAACAGTAATTAGGAGTTGGTTAATTGTTAATTAATAGTGAAGAATGTACCCTAATATAAAGTGTGACCATGTTTTTGTTTTAACATCATGTCATCACACAAACATTTTCACCTTGTGTCAATAGGTCTTTAGTAGCTGGTAAAAAAAATGATGCTGTTTTAAAGTAACAGAAACCACACTTCTTAAAACAGCCTTAAAGAAAGAGAGAGTACTACACTTTGCTTTTTAAGAAAGATAATCCCAACTAAAAGTAACAGTGCTTTATAAGGGCCTCTGGGATTTCGAATAGCTCTTATTATACATACCTGCAGTGTGTGCTGCATTAGCTGTTGGAGCAGCAGAGCTGGGGGCTTCACTCCAGGCTGCAGGGACCCCAGGATCTCCTCCAGAGCTTGAGGGTAGAAGGCACACTCCACCAAGCTCTGCACATTGCTAAAATCTACCACTGGAATCTGAGTATAAGAGAAAGACATACAGGAAATAAGATGACTGATGATAATGTGTTCTCAGGGTCAATGTCAAATGAGTGCGTTTGGACATTTCCGCTTGAGAAACCAGAGGAGGCGCACTGCAATGTTTCTTTAATGGGTATGCCAATCATGAATGTACCGATCAAACGGATTTGCCTAAATCAGGTGACCTGGCTGCGATAAGCCCTCCGTTTATTACTCCTCAATGTGACACGCAGGAAATTGAATGACCCAATCATCTTGATGAGTCAAACACTTTAACAGCTTGTGTATGGCAGAAAGATGTGTTGAAAAGTTTTACACAGGTTTGAATACCTGAACAGGCAGGTTTGGTGTGTAGTAGCTGTAGAACTCCGGGACTGTCAAAAGCATTTTCTTCCTTTTCTGAAACGAGATGTCATGTAAGGTCATACTTTATAGTAGTTATAGTGATAAGCGTGACAACTTTCTCATTTGTGCCTAAAATCCATCTGCGAAAGCCATAATTATGTTTCAAAATGAGTTATAAAAGTACCAGAATAAAATATATATTAGACCTCCATTATTACGATGTATTCTTTGAACATTTGCTCCAATTCTTTATGTGAAAAGTCATCAGTGACATCCATGGACTCGTCAGTGACAGCAGCAGCAACCTGGGCGGCTGATTCACAGCTCTCTTGTCCATCAGATGAGTCTAAATTACAGGACCAGTTTAACTTGGAGTAAACATGCTGCAAAAGAAAAACAGCAGAAACATAATTACTATCAAAGATCGAATGTGAAATTAAATTGATTTTTTTTTTTTAAACAAATCTCGATAACACGCAACACTTTGCAAAAAGTTTTCTTTCGCTAACATGAGTTAATGTAACATGAACTAACCATGAACAATACATTTGATACTGTATTTGTTAATCTTTGTAAACATTGGTTAAAATCCAGTTCACTGTTTGTTCATGTTACTTCACAGTGCATTAACTAATGTTAACAAATACAACTTTTGATTTGAATAATTTGTATTACTAATGTTAAAGTAAACATTAACAAAGATTAATAAATGCTGTAGAAGTTTAATACATTACTAACAGTTAGGTAACGTCATAAGTGTTAACGAAATCTCTTATGCTCAGCAAGGCTGCATTTATTTTTTCAAAAACATAGCAAAAAAACAAAAAACAAAAAAAACAGTAATATTGTAAAATATTATTATCATTTAAAATAACTGTCTTCTATTTTAGCCAAAGCTGAATTTTCAGCATCATTACTAGTCACATGATCCTTCAGATTTCATTATAATATGCTGATTTGATACTTAAGAGAAACATTTCTTATTATTATCAATGTTGAAAACAGTTGTGTTGCTTAGTTTTTTTGTTGAAAATTATAATTTTTTTTCCAGATTTTGTGATGAATTAAGGTTCACAAGAACAGAATTCCATTGAAATAGAAATCTTTACTGTCAATTTTAAGCAATGTAATGCATCCTTGCGAAATAAAAGTATTTATTTAAAAGAAGATTAAAGCTAATGAATATAAGAATACATTTTTATATTTAATAATAAATATTTTTTAAGTCCAATTTAGTATGAGACTTGCCTGAGAGTGCTCAACGACCACGTTATCTGTGCGTTTCTAACAATTTCAATCGATGAAACTACAAAGCTGGTACGGAAGTATATACAATTACAAAATAAAGTAATTATAATTGTTATTGTTGTTGTTAATATTATTTTATAAAGTAAGTTACATAAGATAAAGGAGTTTTATCATCAGGTCCGAATTCACTCACTTCATTTCATACACTCCTTGCAGATATAGTGCACTCAAATGCCATACACTACATAGGGATTAGTGAATGAGTGAACGAGTGACCGGTTTCGGACACAGTCGAAGTCATTATATGATTATGTTGTATGGAAAACAGTCTTTCTTTTACATTCCATGAAAAATCACAACACAATAGATGCTGAGTTAACAATAACCAATGTGTCACTTTTGGATGAACTACTCCTTAAAAAAAAAACATACAATACAAAAAGTTACTTTACCCCAAAAAGATGTTTGGCTACATAGCTGACTTTGTAGCGAGGGATCCCACACTTCTCTGCTCTCTCATCGGATGTGTTTTTGTATAACACATGAGTTACAGCATGTGATTTTGGCCAGTCTGTGTAGACAACAGCTCTGCCTGCTTTTAGTAGCCTGCAAAAAAAAAAAAAAAAAGAAAAAAAAAAGTGGTTTGCAAAATTCGCATTAGATATTTCAACATAAGCCTCCAGCAAAATATCATCACTGGAGGCCCAAATCATGTTGTCCAAACAAAGTGCGTCACTGTGCACATCCTGACCTCACAAACATACTCCTCCTCGTTGGATCATCAATGTCAACAAGCACAACCCAGTCCTAAAGGTGGGAAAGGGAAATGTCAAACATTTCTTTAAGCCGTTTGCAAAGTGAGTTAACAATATAGTGACGCTCACCTGAAATGCTCCAGACACTGTGCTGTTAGTCACCCTCTCTCTCCATGTTTTCAGTGGATTGGGTATCTCAGGGGTCTGAGCAGTTAGGTTTATCTCGTATGAAGCCTCTGGTAGCCACAACATTTGCTTCACACTATCCAGAACAAATTCTGGGGTGACTATCCACTTCCCTGAAACAAATAGAAAGCATAGTCAACATTTGAGTTTAAGTTTGGGAACATTATTATTATTATTTTTTTTTGAGATTATGATTTTTATTTTCAATCAATAAACAACCCCAATCATACAAGAATGAGAATAGAGATACATTTAGGAAAAAACAAAACACAAAAAAATCATACACACAGAACACAACTTAAACACTGGCAGCTAACTTATTAACTGTAAAGTATTCAAAGAAGCTCTTTAAGGGCAAAGGCTATATTCAACATTATTATTTTTTTAAAACCTTTTTGAAAGAAGTCTCTTGTGCCCACGTATGCATCAAAAATAGAGTAAAATAGTAATATTGTAAAATATTATCAGAAACTGTTTTACATTTTATTAAATTTTAAAACATAATTTATTCCTGTGATGGCAAAGCTAAATTTTCAGCATCATTACGCAGGTATTCAGTGTCACACGATCCTTCAGAAATCATTATATTATGCTGATTTGCTGCTCAAGAAACATTTATTATTATTATTATTAGCAATGTTGAATACATTTTAAAAAATATATGGAAACAATGATAGCATTCAAACATTTGTGGCAAGATTTAATTATTATTATTATTTGTTATAATTTCCACAAAAATGTTAAGCAGAAACTGTTTTCAACATTGATAATAATAATATAAAATGTTAACTGATTTCTGAAGGATCATGTAATACTGAAGACTGAAGTAATGACACAGAAAATTCAGCCTTGTCATGACATAAATAAATCAATAGAAAATAGTTATTTTAATGTGTAATAATATGTCACAATATTGCTGTTTTTACAGTATTATTGATTAAATAAATGCAGCCTTGGTGGTCAGAAGATACTTTTTTCAAAAAAAAAAAAAAAAAAAAAAAAAACTGTAATGAGTCCATTCCTGTAACATGTCAACAAATTAATTATTTAATCCATTAAAGCAAATGACGGTCAAGTCTCAATTTCCAATATTACAGACCTGCAGCACAGGCTGCGAGAAACTTTTCACTTGCTAAAGCTTTTTGGACGATGAGGTGAGTTGTTGCCTCCTTGTAATCCTGGAACAGAAACATGTTGGCATTGAAATATTGTGAACTGTAAATTATGTAAAACAAACAAAAACTCATCTGATATAAAGTCACTTTACTAATCTGGTCTACAACCTTACCATGAGATAGCTTGCGATAGGAAAAGGTCAAGAACTTTGAGGTTGAGTTTATTCTCATGAGGGGTTCAATTAGTAGAGAGAACAATTTGTGACTGACTATATTAAGATGGTATTGAGGACAAGGACAAAATTATACAGTCCGAAATACACTGTAACATCAGGAAGCGATTAGAGTCATTTTTCATGGCTAATCACCAACACTTTATCATTTTCTGCATGCACTGTAAGACATGTTTCACGAAATGGAGGAGAAGGTGGGCTCATGCGAAATTTACAAAGGCTGTATAATATAGCAGTGCACTTTTAAGTGGTTATGCCACACTTAAACATGTTATTGAATTAACCTAGAAGATTCTGCTAACAAAATTATATACTATAGCTTTCTTACAACTAACTAGTTTACTTTTCCCCACCTACTTTTAGATAACTGGTATATTAATATTGAAATATTTAAAATATAACAACTTTGTTAAATATATTGTTTGATTCGTGTGCTTGTGTGTGATGTACTTTCTTTAAAATAAAGTACACCGCAGGGGCGGCTCGCCCATAGAGGGCGCTGGGGCGCCGCCCTCCCTCCGACCTGTTTGTCTGTTTTTTTAATATATATTATAATTTATCATTTTGAAAAATAATCTGTGTTAATTATATGCTAATAATGGTTTTACTTTTAAAAGTGTTTTGAACTCACCAGAATGATATTTGCATTCACTTTCGTTACTTTTATCATGTTGGTGTAGTAGTATAGCCAATAGGCTGTCTTCTCAGGGCGCCAGTTCGCTCAGCCCCACAGTGCTGGAATTTAAGCCAATGGTTCCCCGGTTGCTATGCAAAAAAGTTTATATTTCGCCAATCAGCGCCGTCAAATTTTATGGTTTGGGGGCGCTGAAAATATCGCCCACAGTATCAGATTAGGGGAGTGCACCGTGCACGCGCACCACAGGACATTTTTTTTACCTCAGATGAGAGCAGAATGGCAGCGCCAGTGACGTCGAGTGGAAATAATGTAAAGTTAGTTGTGGGAATTGATCTGTCTGTCTCTGTCACTCACTCACTCACTCACTCACTCACACACACATAAACACTGTTTCACACACATTTGATTTTAAAAATAGTTATAGGAATATTAATACCTGTGTGTTTGCTTTGTTTTTGATGTTTTTAAGTTCTGAGCTAGATTACTGTGTTTAATACTAGTTAAAATCAACTTTCTTCTCATACTTGGGTGTTATCAAGAACGTTGTCCCACAGTCTTTTTCAGAGCCTTTTCTCTCTCTCTTTCTCTAGTATCAACACATTGTTATCCATTATCCAATTGTCAAAAATATATAGTCTACAGCTGGGGATTGATTGAAATGTCTAAACTAGATTGTTGTATTACTTATTATTTTTTGTATTACCTATATTATAATTTATCAATATTATGCGTTTGCACTTTTTCTGTCAGCACACAGAGCATAATAAACATTCAACTTGTTCATTATCATTAACTGTCAAACTGTTATTATTATTATTGTATTATTTGACCATTGGTATTGACTGGTTTAAGTTATTTTATTGGTATAGGTAAGGGCATGGCCTAAGGCCTAAAATGCACCAGAATGCAGGAAATCACATCTACTAAATTCAAAATTTTCTGGGGGGGAACCCCCAGACCCCCCTCTTATTCAGCCCCCCCTACTATAATTTTCACCAGCCGCCACTGGTACACCGGTTTGATATTTTCTATCTATGCAATCAGTCAAAAACTAAACTGCCCGCATAGTTCAGGGCCAAATACAAAAGCAGATGTCATAATTCATAAGGTTGTCTCAATTTATGGTAAGGGTAAAGAATTATGTGAAATTGGAGAGGACGTTGACGTTACTTACAGAGCCCCCAATGTATCTGCCACCCAGCCGTCTGATGCCCTGGAGTAACTGTCTTTTCTGGGAATAATTCTTGATACCAGACATTTGAAAGACATATTTATCGTCAACCATCCTAGTGAAAAACAGGGATGTGAATAATATCATAAATGAGTTATGCAATGACAGCTTTCGAATAAAATTAAGTTACATTGACTGGATTTGGCTGTTTACAAACACTACAGAAAGGAAACATCGCAAATTATTATTATTATTACAAGATGCGTACAATGTTTCTATATCTCACCTGAAACAGAAAACAGTGCAACCGTATGACGAATTACAGAGTCTGATCTCGCTCTTAACACAGCAGCGCGCCAAATGTCATCACTGGCCATTCGCATTATATCGAACGACACCTTCAGCAGTGTATATAACACACACAAAACATAAGTAATATGACACTAACTGTAAAACTATATCGATTAGATCTTTTCCCGTTTCGTTGTTACAGTCATTTTGCCTAGTTTAGTTGCACTTTCAAACCTTGCGTACTGTGTGAAGCCTGACCATGTTATAATAAGGGGTGACCACTATGTTCAAAGTCATTTAAATATTATTATCTCTAATTTGAGTTGAATGCAGTTAAACTAAAGGCCTGCAAAAATAAATAAATGAAACACTGTATGAATTTTGAAGTAAAAACAACGAAAGAGAAGGAGATTATAACCGGAACAAGAACACGCTCCCCTCTAATCTTAGTGATTTAGTCTGTTCCGTAACACGGAAATTCAGATGTTCTTCCGGTTGGTTGTCAGAGACGCTTTGCGCTTGAGAAACACACAGGAGAGGCATAGCAGCGCGTCATCACATGTTTATAAACAAACGGATGCGACGGCTGAACTGTTCTATATTCATCTCCGTGAGCGAGCTTGACAGCATGTTATTTAATCATATGAAAGCCTTTTAATCTTATAAGACACTTTAGTCTGCAATCTGATGTTGTGGATCGATATAAATGACTCGACATGAAAGACATTCTTCCTCACGTTCCCATTAAAACACTCGCAGTCTCCCTCCATTAGTGCTGTCTGCTGAGAATAGAAGAAAAGACTATGAGACTGTCCATTTGCTATAATTATTTGACACTGTTAGACCCATGCTTTTAGGTTTGATTGCTATAGCAAACACTGCTCAGATCATTTTACTGCAATGAAAAGTAAAGATTTGGGAAGAAATGCATCTGACAAGTCTGCTTGGATTTTAGCCCTCGCTAGTCCTTCATTGCTATTGGATTTAATGTGATGAAGAGCCTCTGAAATCACAGCTTGAAAAGGTACTGTGTACTTTGCGTTAACATCAGTGTTTTGGTATTTACACGTGTGTGTGTGTGTGTGTGGTTTGATAGTGGAGTGTCTCATAAGTGGTGATGAAGTAGCCTAAATTGCTTTGACAAAACCGCAGTGTTACATATGCACTTGAGCAACAGGTGTGCTTTAAGCTGCTGTGTGCATAAGGTCAAAGCAAATATTACATAAGTAAATAATTCCACATTAAGTGGTGATTTTTAAACAATACTTAATAATTATTCACAAAAGAGGGGCATAGAAGATCTAGGTCTAGATAAAGGGTTGTTGACATAAAAAACTTTCAGGAAGTTTAATTTGGTGTGACATGCTGTTAATCTACATCTATTTCAAGAACATTTTGCTAACTTTTTATAAATGTATGCACATAATCAAAATTGGTTGTACTAATTGGGATTTATTTTTATCAGGTGAAGGCAAACAAATTAAATGTCATGGATGAAAATTTAATAAGGAAAGATTTAGAAAGATGGCTCCATCATTGTTTTATTTTTTAAAGGACTAAAATTGGCAATCCTTGTTGTATTTTATGCAAATGGCGACAGTAAAAAAATAGAAAAAAGCACTCTTCAAAGTGTGCATGTCTGCAACTCAAGAAGTAAAACTATCTTAATATAATTGCAGATTTTGGTTCTTAACAAACCTTTTGTATGGCATCTTTATTTTAAATATATATATATATATATATATATATATATATATATATATATATATATATATATATATTTGTTAATTCCCAGAGATATAGGGATCTCAATGTTGCTGCATGAGTAAATTGTTAAAGTGTACACATTTTCAGTCAACAAAAACAATGAAAATGTGGGTGACCTTTCAAGCAGCTGATACTTAATGTCTTTAAAGAGTGATGTCTGAAGAACAAATAATGTTAAAACTAGAATTGTATTTGGTTTCCTTTTATCAAAACAACTGTATTAAACATATCAATTTTAATGATATTACTGTGCCAATTTCTAAAAAAATACATTGAAATGGACAAGTTGAGGCACAATAATAGATCTTCCTTTCCTTTCATAGATCTGTAGAAGTACATTTCTGAAATAGGCCTAAAAAAAGTGAAACCCAAAATATAAAAAGTAATGAAGTTATTTTTTAATGAGTATTCAACTATTTTGTATAGGGGGGTATCAACATGTCATATTTCTTATGCTTATATTTCTTACGGTGACAGTTCAAAATTAAGGAAAAGCTCTTATTGTGTTTGAATGCCTGTAACTCAAGAAGCAATAAAGATATTGGTTCGGTATCACTTTACAATATCGTTCCATGTCAAATTAACTAAATTTCAGAAACTTCCCTGTCTCAAATTTTTGATTTTAGATATTTAGATATTTTAGATTTTTTTTTTTCTGTAAAAAGACACATATATAGTGATGAAAGCCAACATATTAAATGCTACAGATATATATTCACTGAGTTTTTGTAGAGAGGGGTCAAAATGACAATGTTCACCTGGGATTTTGAGCCAAAGGTGTAAAAATGACTTGAAAAGATGGTAGAATCAATATTTTATTTTTACACAGAGATTGATAGGTCTATTAGTTAAATCTGTTTACTTTAGCAATCTTTGTTGCATTATATGCCAACAATAAATGAAAAAAAAAAAAAAAAGGTTAACGCTTAACAAAAGCTTAACAAACTTTTCATTTAGTATCTTCCTTTTAAAGGAGATATGGATATCTTACTGGGGCTCCATGAGTAAATTGGTCAATTGTACACATTTTCAGTGGTCAAAAACCAAATGTGGGTCATTCCATACAGCTGAGACTTTTTTTTTCTTTTAAAGAGGAATAGATAAAGAGAAAACATACTTGGTTACTAACAGTTCCCTGAGAGTAGGGAACGAATATTGCTTAGCTGACACACAGTGGGGAAAACTCCTTTTCCTCGAAATATTGAAGAATTTGTTAAAAATGCAGTGTAGCTACACAGAGAGACACAGCAGAGTGTCTAGCTCGCTCATTGGCTGTGCTGCAGCAACTATCCACTCCAATACACATACCAATCCACAGACTTGGTGCCAAATACGTATATCAGAGTGCGCTTAAATGGATGAGGCCTAGGCCTATAAATATCGCTCATTTCAGCCAATTCATCAGGTTTAAATCGACTGAAGTGACACATCCTGACAAATTGCAATAGTGCTGCAGGCTACGCAATACTCGTTCCCTACTTTCAGGGAACCGAGGTTACGTTAGTAACCGAGTACGTTCCATTTCGGGATTGGTCACTTCGTATTGCGTAGCTAATATGGAGAGGGGACGCAATGTAAAACGCAGCACATTTGCAATTTGGCTGTACACCTGGAGCCTAGGGAAGCATCCTGAGGATCAACAGAACAAGCCATCATAATGGCAGGATTAGCGCCACCGCCATTCTCCGAGGGTGGGAGTGCCAGCTGAGTGATGACCTGAGCTCTGAATGGGGTTGAGAGCACTTAAGGTACATAACCATGTCAAACCTTAGTCTCACAGAGAGCGCCTACAAATCTCCCACTCGCTTGACTGATGCCAATGCTATCAGTAGAGCAGTTTTTAGCGAATGTAGTGGTTCGAACGGGGGAACTTTTTGGGCCCTAAGGACCGTTGAGAGGTCCCACGCTGGTGCAGTGGGGGGCCTGGGAGGGTTCAACCTCCTGCCTCCTTTGAGAAAGCGGACGATAAGGCCGTTTGCATGGTGCACGTACACTTTGAGCGTGGATGGGGAGTGACCTGATCCCAGGAGCTCTTGTAAAAAGGAGAGCACCACTGACTCTTAACATGAGTGGGGCTCAAAGCTTCTGGCTGAGCACCAGCCAGTGAATACTGACCACTTTGGAGCGAAGAGTCGTCTCTTAGACGACGCTCTAGCCTCAGTGATTGTATTCATGATCTTTTCTGGTAGTTCCCCAGATACCCGTTCAGAGGCCATATATGGAGGGCCCATAAGTCGGGGCGAGGATGCCAGATCGTCCCGTTCACCTGTGTGAGGAGGTCCTTCGTCAGAGGCACTGGCCAGGGGACAGTGTCCGGTATTTGTGCCAACTCTGGCAACCGCACTTGTGTTATCCAGAAAGGAGCTACCAAGAGGACTGGGCACCCGTTCTCCTTGATCCGTCTGATGACCTGAGGGATCATAGAGATGGTGGGAATGCATATAGCAGTAGACTGGGCAATGGGTGGGCCAGCGTGTCCCTGCTCTTCAAAAAAAGTGGTGCAGTGAGCGTTGTTTTAGGAGGCGAAGAGGTTGAACTGCTCTCTACTGCGAAAAACCAATCCCCCAGGCAAACCTGCGTGAGAAATTGTTTGGTAGTTTTCATTCTGAATGGCCTTCTCATGAGAGCTTTGTTCAAAATGGGGCATGTGTCGCCATCTGTCTTTGGTACAAGAAAATAAGGAGGGACCGGTTCTATCACCCCTTTTGCTAGTAAGATTTTCACTTCGGTGCGAAGCACGTGAGCCACGTTGCTTTCACAGAGGTCTCGATGACCGCCTAAAAAATGCGGCTGAATTGGAGTGAGTGGACTCACTTTATAATATTCATAACCCAGTTTGACACATTGGGGGTGGCTTGCCAGGCCTGGGCCTTAACTTTAACTTCCTCTCAAAAGTGTTTTTATAATCATCTATATTTGTTTCAGTTTTATGGATATTTGGAAGATGGGATTTTGTTTATTTTAACAGCTTCTGAAGCTACCAAGAGTTAAAATACATAGTATCGTAACTACATGTTACCTCATCGACATCCCTATATGAGATTGAAACATAGGCTATAGGGCCTTAAAAATGAATATTCCAAAAGAAAAGTTTTGTGAATCTAGAATCTAAAATGACATTAAGATAGAAAATTTAGAAAATGTTTGTTTTTCTATGTTCTAGTTTCAGTATTATTTGTTTTTCAGACATTTTTCTTTAAACACATTAACTATAAGCTTTTTTTAAGCTACCTACATTTGGTTCTTGAAATGGGTAAAATTTAACTATTTTAGGTTTCACTTTATTTGGATAGTCCATTTAACACATTTAGTTGACTATAATAAACGTTGTAACTCACTAGAGTGTAGAGTATTAGTAGACTGGTAGGGTTAGGGATAGAATAAGTTGATATGTAGTTGCAAAGTTACTTTTAGTCAGTAGATTGTCTGTTGGAGGAGCATCACAACAAAGAATTTGCAGATATTAAGCAGAAAGTCTACTAATAATCTAATGAGAGTTAGTTGGCATGTACCGTAGTTGCAAAGTTACTTATAGTCAACAGGATGTTCAAAAGGGAACATCAAAATAAAGTGTTACCCAATTTTACCATGGAGCTGCTTTGAGATCCCCATATCTATGGGATTGAACCAAATGGGGTCTTAAAAATCAAGATTTCAAAAGAAAGTTAATTAAGAATGAGAATCTAGAAGGATTTTATTATAAATATCTAGAAGGATATTTAACATTATTTGTTCTTTAGATATTTCTTTTTAAAATAAAATAAAAAAGTATTAGCTGTAAATGCAAAGTGACCCACATTTGGTTTTTGACCACTGAACATGTGTAATTGACCAATGGAGCCACATTGGGATCTCCAAATCTCTGGGATTGAACCATCAAGGGCCTTTAAATGAAGATACCAAAAATAAATTTTGTTAAGAGACAGAATCTAAAACGATATTAGATAGGCCTAATATCTTGGTAACATTTTACAATAAGGTTTCATTTGTTAACATTAGTTAGCCTAATGTTCACTAACATGAACTGATCATATTTAAGCAATGTGTTACTGTATTTGTTAACCTTTGTTAATGTTAGTTAATAAAAAATACAGCTGTTCATTGTTGATCATGTTCCTTCGGTGCATTAACAAATGTTAACAAATACAACTTATGATTTGAATAATGTATTAATAAATGTTGAAATTAACATTAACAAAGAGATTAATCAATGCTATAGAAGTGCAGTTCATTATTAGTTCATGTTATTGAACTAGCCTACATTCAACTAATATAGTAGTTAAAATTATTTTAACGAATGAAACCTTCTCATTCCATGTCAACCAGAGGTCTCCAGATGATTTATTTTATTTTTTATTTTTAAATTTTGTTAATATTTTTTTCTGTTGAAAAATAGGCATAAATAGTGATGAAAGTGAGACAATTTTTCACCTGAAAGTTGGAGCTAAATTACAGGGTGTAAAAATGACTTGGCAGCATCATTATTTTATTTTTTTTACACAGACTGATAGGTATATTAGTTAAATATGTTTACTTCAGCAATCTTTGTTTCATTTATTGCCAAAGGTGACAGTCCAAAAAGGTCTTCTTGTGTTTTTTTTACGTTTGCATACCTGTAACTCAAGAGTTAGCCTATTAATATCCTTCTATATTTAGTTTTTTTAACAAGAATTTCTTTTGGTATTTTAATTCAAAGGCTCTATGGTTTAATCCAAGATATATGGAGATCTTAATTCGGTTCTATTAGTAAACATTTTCAGTGGCCAAAAACCAAATGTGGGTCACTTTGCACACAGCTGATACTTATCTGAACAACAAATAAGGTTGAAAACTGTTCTTTCTTATCGGCACAATTATATACCTGAGTGGACCATTCCAGGACGATTTCCTTTTTTTTTTCTTTCTCTCCTCCAATTCTTTTCTTTCTTTCTTTTCTTTCAATTCTTTTCTTTTCATGTTCACCTGCATTGTATGAACTATGAATATTGTGCAGTTTGGCCTGTCTCAACCATGCAGCCAACAACCTTCTCACCATTTCAGAGTAAAACAATGCACTTCTTTAATATCCCGAAAGCTTTATTTCTGAGTTTTGGGAGCTAGAACATGATGAGAAAAACATTTTTTAGGCAGTTTTAAAGCAGAGGCACTGGCTGCTTAATATTTCACACCACTACCTCCAGTCTGTGTGGGGAACAGTTTGTAAGGGTAGACATGCAGAGAAACACTAGTGTGTCTTTAAGTGTCGAGAGAATACATCTGCCCCAGCTCTTTCTCTCTCAAACACACACACACACACACACACACGCTTATGCACAACACCAGCTCTCTTCCTTGTATGGCAGCTTTCAGAACTACTCTGGGACTCCACAACATTTGAGTTCAAAATAGATAACAAGACAAAGGAAATGGAGGGTGCATCTGCCTAATTGGGCCCTATGTGGTGACAGCATGAACCTGACACTTTTCCCACAACTCTCATGTGGATGAGACACGGGCGATGATGCGCATCCCTTTGTAACATCGGCTACACACACACGTGCGCGCGCACAGACATTGACGCAGACGGTCCCAGTGTAATTACACTGTTTGGTTCCTAATCCTATGTCTTAAAAACCTACACAAGTCACTTTCTCTCTCTTCACTCTTTCCCCTTTAGACAGTAGTCGGGGCTTGAATGGAGTTTAGAAAATAATAACATGCAAGCTTAACTGCGGAGTCTGTCAAGTAAGGGAAATAATATTTGTCCAGCTGGACAGCCTTTCCCTTTGTGCGGGCTAAATTAATGTTGAGATTTCTGTCTGCGAGAGGAGAAAGGGCTGTCGTGTCTGAGAGGAAGTGCGAGCTGTTTGGTGTTTGACAGGGATTATTAAAATCAGCGCAGATGAAGGGGAGAGGGGCGCCAGCAAAGCCAAATTGACACTGACACTCTCCATTACACTCCACTTGACTTGCGATGACGACGTTGATACAGTCTTTCTCTCGCTGGCGCACTCTGGATCTGCGTGGAGCAAGACTTGAACATTGAGAGCTTTATAGCAATCTGAGGCCGGATGGATTGTTTATTTAAAGCGAGGGCAAGAAGATGTGTCAGTCTATATCCCGACGGCATCTTGTAATACCGCGAGGCCGCTCTTTCCGATATGCATGTATTACCACCCGAGCTCTACTGTAAATTGAATGGCACTCCAGCTTGACGCCGAGAGGGAGGTGGATAGATGAAAAGCAATGGATTGAGACTAGAAATATTTATGGCAGATGATAACTAGCGCCTTGTTCCAGCTGCGCTTTGACGCACAGCCACTGATAAGGATCTTGTTGGAGGTGAAATCAAATCATTTCGTGTAAGGGGACGTCATGTGTGTTCGAGGATGTTTCATCAAACATAAAGGCTTCTCTTTTCATGCTTATATTTGATCCCATTCCGACAAATGCAATACACAAGCAGACATCCATTATTTTTGCTCCCACTTCTTTTCTTTTTTACTGGCTACGGCTATGATGTCGGTTATGGTGCCCTGAATAGGTGTGAAATTGATCTGTATGTATTGTTTTACCCAATACAGTAGCGTGCAGCAGAAGCAGTGTTTCCAAAACTTTAAAAAAGTAATCTTGGATCCTTTCATTATGGTGTGGGTGGGTTTATGAATAATGATGGACAATTGCCAACAAAACATTTATTATATGAAACAGGTGCATATTAATGACTAAATATCTCTGTATCATTGGAGTATAGAATGTCAAGACGGAAACATGGGACAGAATGTGTGAGAGGCTTCTCACTGCAGAGCAAATGGGTGGAGCTTGACATCCATCTCCTCCACTCTGGACCTTATCAGTGGAGCTAGGAGGTCCAATCACACCCTAAACAAAACCTTAAAATTATCCCTAAGCTCCACCCCTTTGAGAGGTGGTGCTGGACTAGGCTTTGCAGCAAGCACCACTTGAAATGTGTCAGAATTACAGTATGTATGTGATCCCAAACATTAGCAATCCAAAACCACCACAATATTCTAGAAATAAGCCCCAAAAATGTGTGCAATTTTTGACCAAACAAGCCCTAAAAGGCTGTTCACACCAAGGATATATAAGTATAGAGTTTGAATAATCATTCTACTTCTATGATAATAGGAAAGTCTACACCTCAGATAATGACACAGATGAAGGTTATCGTTGGAAACACTTTTAGAATGTCTTTTTTCCAGCCGATGAACAGTAAAAACGTTGACAGTCAATTAGAATCTACCTGTGAGCATTTACATCGGCACACTCTTTTAAACAGAACTGTTCCTTGGTGTTATTGTTATAGTTATAATAGTCATTCCTCAAGTTGGAAGTTGCTTACCAGTTGCTTTTCCCTTATAATCTGAATGTATAGTATGAATATAAGGGCTGATGTTTGTTTTTAAAGTAGTAAAGAAAGTTCTTAATTTTTACCAGTATTTCTTTTTTTTGTAGGGAAAAAAAATGGACTGGCAAGGTGACTTCCCGCATGACCATGCATTTGTGGAGATGCAGTTGGAAGGAATCCCTGGTGAGGTGGACATCCAGAACCTGATCAGAGACACGGAGGAAAAACTCAGACTCAATGCCTGCAGGTCAGTGGACTAGAGGACTCACATTTTTACACAATGTTGTCCTTGGAGGTGGAGGTGTGCAATTGTAAAGTGTTAATGCATTTTCCCATCTAAATTTAATGTAAAGAGATAGAATCAGGGCTTAATAATAAATAAACAAATCTGTTACAGTATGTTATCAGTGTGGCTAAAAATACTTCATATTGTATTTTGACAAGTCATTTAGAATGGGGACCTCCTTTGCTGAGTGGAAATAAGTTTGAGAATTCATCCTGTCCTATATTCCACCATGGTAAATCTGGGGTGTGTTTCCCGAAAGCATCGTTAGCCACACTGTAAAAAAAAAAAAAAAAAAAAAAAAAAATATATATATATATATATATATATATATATATATATATATATATATATATATATATATATATGGTTACACTTTATTTCGATAGTCACTTTAGACATTCTACTAACTAAAAGTAACTTTTCAACTACATGTCAACTAAGTGTCATTAGAGTATTAGTAGGCTGTAGTAGACTGTCAGTAGACTGTTAGGTTAGGGTTAGGTGTTAGGGTTCAGGTTAGGAGAACAAGTTGACTTGTAGTTGCTAAGTTACTTACAGTCAGTTGAATGTCTGTTGGGGGACCAACAAAATAAAGTGTTAGCAGATATTAAGCTGACAGTCAACTAATACTCTAATGATAGTTAGTTGACATGTAGCGGCAAAGTTACTAATAGTAAGTTGAATGTCTAAAGTGGACTATCAAAATAAAATATTTTCTAGATTTGTTATCACAACATTATAATAATTTATTTAGTTGAGATAACTTATTATTTTGAGTTTCTGATGATTAAATTAATCTCCTTCATTGTATGAACTCACTTTTTCCAGTTCAATCAACTTAAAATTTTAAGGCAACCCAGGTTACTTACTTTTTTTTAAGTTAAACCAACAATATTTTTTACAGTGTAGTAATCACAACATTTTTTCTTTTGTCAAATCAACTTAAATAATTTATTTAGTTCAGATAACATATAATTTTGAGTTTCTGATGATTAAATCATTCTCCTTCATTGTATTAACTCACTTTTTCCAGTTCAATGAACTTAAAATCTTAAGGCAACCAGGTTACTTACTTTTTTAAGTTAAACCATCAATATTTTTTTACAGTGCAACTATGGCCGCAAGTTGGTCGCAATTTCCATTGAACTCTATTGGTAACGACGGAACTTGCGACCATAGTTGGCTTACTATGCTTTCGGGAAACGCACACCTGGTCACTCTATTCAGTCTTAAAGGTGCTGCTGGTTCCATAGAGGACTATTGATCAGCCTGATCAAAAAATGCATCCATTTACAGATATATGTCCAATATGTTTGTATTACAAGTATACCACATGAATTTCCTATTTCAGCAGCACTGTTTGAGAAGTTGTTTTTTTCGTCATGTAGGAAATGTAAATGCAGGCTGGTAGCAGTTGTTTGGCGCTTGAGTGGACATTCTATGGCACTTCATTTGCTGAGCTGTGTTTTCCACAGATGCCACACAGTGTTGGTAATCCTAACATTGAGACCGCATGATTAATTGAGGCTTGATAAATAGCTTGTCACTTCATCTGAAATCAATAAACTTAAACACATTCTGAATGCAAGCTAGAGTTAGGCATCCTTTTTTTCCAATTTGATGGAAGGTTGTGCCATTATCAGATATTGAGTTTTTGTTGTCGATGAATGACAATTTGAGGAGTGCCCCTGAACTTGTTTCTCTCGCTTGGTTTTAATTCGTAATCGCTTAATGCAGATAATGCAACGTAGAATCTCACCTGCGTCGGTAGTTTTGGAGGACATGCTTCTCATGACTAGATCTCTATTTTTTTCCTTCTCCACCTCACCTCTTCCCATTGTGCCGCCCGCCCGCTCTGAAAAATCTATCTCTGCCATGCTTTTATCCTTTATGTTGTTCTGAGGACGCGCGCAGACCAGAAGGGTCTACGCTAAATGTGTTGTGCGTGAACAAAGACGGTCTTACTCCCCCCTGCCATTAGACGCACGTTCTCATTCCTGTCTGTCCGGCCTCTCTCCTCTCCAAATGGGAAAGTAATAATTGAAGATTCCACATCTTGAAACGAAAACCCTTGTGTGGGTAATTCAAGGATTATTACTGAAGGCCGAGACAGTTTTTCTGCCTCTCTAAGCATTAAAGGGTTATTTTGTGTTCTTGGAGAAAGGTGGAAGATGGGGAACCATTATAAGAACAAAGAACCTGGATAATAGGGAATTGCGCTGAGAAGAGAGAGATAGAGAGGGAGGGTGGGCAGGCAGGCAGGGTGAAGATCTGGTGGTCAGTCGGAGCAGAGCCGATGCGGATGGAGGCAGGTGAAGACTTCACCCTTCTCCGTGACCTCCACTAGGGTGGGCCAAAGCTGTGCTATACACCTGCTTCCTAATCCACTTATCCGAGGACAAGTTCTAGAAAAGAATGGGAAACCAGAGAATTTGCGACTGCCTGCCTCACTTTGCGGTCCTAACCCATTTAAGGGTCAGCCGACAGGCTGCCTCCTCTCGGCTCTAGGATGTCAGAGATTTGCCTAAGAGCTGTTTCCTAATTGAAGGAGATTAAGATAGCCTGTCAAACAGCCTGGAGTCTCCCAAATTGAAACACTGTTATCCATTAAGCTTTATCGAATCAGACACTCAGGGAGGCCACCGGCAGTACGCCGGCCCCTAATGAAGTGTCAGCCATAGTCCAGCGACGGGAGGCCAGGCTTCGGATTTCACCCCGGCTTACGGAAGATAGCCGCAGCAGCGTGCCAATTTACCTTGTGTGTGTGAGCTAGTGTGAGTCCTGACAAATAACCCGTTGGGGGTTTGGCACCAGAGGAGGCTAAGCGGGCCAGATCTCGAGTCGACGGGATCCACTTTCACGGGTTTCATTGGGTACTCCGTATTCGGGAAAAGAGAGGCCGTCTTTGATAGCTCCTAGATAGGCTATTTGTTTCCTGGGCACATGACTTGGTGCTCACTGAAGCTGAGGCTTATTTGAAAGAGATCTTTTCCTCTCCCTCCCTATCACCCTGCTATTTCCTTCTCCGCTTCTCTCTCCTGGAGCGCGACAGCCCACCCACACTAAATTAATTTTGACAAGGAACTTAAGATAACGTCAAAGCGCTGACTAATCAGTGTATTGGGTTTCTGTAAGGCAGAGAGCTGTGAAACATGCCATCATATTTAATAAAAGACTCCCGTTGCCTCTCTTGCTTTCTAGTCCTCTTGTTCTACCCCACACCCCCTCTCTCTCTCTCTCTCTTTACCTGGTCTGTCATGTCTGGTTTGTGCGGATTTGAAAAACAATTACAGTTTTTGGAAGCGTGATTGGCAGACAGGGAGGAAGCAGAGAATGGGGCTTAAGGGAGCTTTTGCTAGTCTCTGCGCTCAGGGTTTTGTGTGGAGCTGGTCTCCCTGAAATTCCTTTCAACTTCCCCTTTTGTTGTTGTTTGATTTAAAGGGTAGATTAATCAGGGAATTTTTTTTGTGTGTGTGTGAGGCTGTTTACTGCCTTTTTGGCTTTATTCAGTGTGTTTCTCTGAGACTCTTTCTCTCTGTCTGCCTCTTCTTTTTTCTCATCCTGTGTGGCTCTCAGAGTCAGTGAAAATTGTGTTATTGGATCTGATAAATCTGGAGGGGGTTAGCACACCTCTTCAGGTGAGGTCAGATGGAAGCGTGCTTTGTCTTTTTATCAGTACTTTATAGCTATTTAGCTATATGTTTTATTTAGACTGTCTTCAGTATATGTAACAATAATTTGTAACTAATTGTGATCACAGTTGTATTACGTTTTTTTATTCATAATTATACCTTTAAAGAGTAATCTATTAAAACACATGATCAGTGCTTAACATCATCATATGTAAGCAAGTATTTTATAAAGTGTAATGATCTATTTTGAAATAGTTGTAATTTTTTTTTCATTTTTATTTAGTAATGTATAATTGTTCCAAAACAGAGTAAAATATAGTGTTCAAGTCAGAGGGCTAAAATGATAATTTTGATGCAAAAATCATACTAACATTATAAGTGCACCCCATGAAACATGATAAAACAGTATAGTGAATTTAAAATTGCTTGAATGTAACTACACCCTTTAATATGCGGGTCTATGAATATGCAAATTAGCCCAGTCTCCACTCAATACATGATCCACTAGGTCGACTTTACTGTAGAAAACACTGCACAATAGGCTTTATGCACAACTTACTTCTTACATTCTGTGAAACAGGTCGCATCACTTCCGGTCCAGGTCTTTTGTATGTGCTTCATGAAATTGTTTGCGGTTTTACTCAAGATAACTTAAAAGGAGAGAGCAAAAATTAGCATATAGCACGTTTTTTTTCTTTTTTCTTCACAATAACGTTTAAATATTTAAATGGAATAAAACGCCAATAACAAAGTGAACTAGGTAGGTTAGCTGATTACCTTAAAAATCCAGAGATATCGTAGTCAGGTCTTACGGCGGTTAACACTTTCTCTGACATTCTGATGAGACCTGTTTTCTGGTTTGGTCACGTGACGCTCGACATAAAGCCTATTGGCAAGTGGAAATACTGGTTTAATTCAGCCATATACATTTGAACCAGAAACTGATTCAGAAGAAGAATTGGAAGAGTGAATTATACAGGCTCATCTACAAGCCGATGTCAGAGTGGTAATGCGTTTTACTTTTATGTATCGCTCACTATCAAATAGCTAATGTGTTGCTAATATAAAAAGTCAGCATCCTAAGAAACTCTTACAACTTACAAGCTGATCATAACATCGAAATATACATCATATACATAATTCACTCACCATATTGCTAAATCTACCAGAATATCAACAGAAAAATATACCTGGATAACCTTGCTTTTCTGGAGACTTCACCATAGTAATGCTATGCTTAAGCCCGCCCACAGCATCCTCACACCTTCACCGGAAATACTGCCGTGCATAGAGCCCATTGAAAATCTTAACATGTTTCCCAAAACCTTTATTTATTTATTTATTTATTTAGAAAAAAAAACATTAATGTGATAATCTATTCATATTTGAGGCATGTCCCTTAAATATTTCTTGTTGAATGTGAAAGTCTGACACATCATCAGTGGCAGTCGGGCAGAAGTTTTGACAGCAGCTGCTCCTCTGATTGATGCCAGTCCTCATGAGTCCTCATACCAACACTGTCCGTGACTCGTCTTCAGTGATCGCTGACCCCATCCAGCGCCAATACACAAAGGATTACGGAAGCGTCTGCGAGTGGCAGGAGTGTGTGCGGATGAGAGATGAGACTTTTATGAAGTTTTAGCGCTTTGTGGCTGCACAGATGGAAGCTCGTTTAGACCCTGCTGTTTGAGCAGAGTCCTGGGGTGACGCCTGGCTCAGTACCGGCTCTGAGCACAAATCCTTATTTTATTAGAAACATTAAACAGACTTAGTCAGTATATCTGCCTCTCTGCTAGCTCTGTATGGCTACACTTAACTAATGTATAAGAGCTAAGCTAGTGATATCCTTGAGTTAACAATGTTAACAAAAAAACAGGGCAACAAATAATTGGTGTGAACTTTTTCAGAGCGCCCCATTAACACAATACACTAGTTCCTAAAAAACAGCTCAAAATATACCAACCTGATAAAACAAACACTAAAAGTGAAATAAATCCACACATTTTTTTTATAGAATTTGGCTGCTTTTGTCAACACACAATGACTATAAGCGGAATTCCACCTATAAAAGGGTGGTTTTGTTTGTGTGTCTGTGTCGACAGCATCTTTAGTGTGTAAAACAGAATTTTTATGCTCCCTGTTAGCGCTTGTGTTTTTACAGCGAGCTTTAGGCTGTTCATTAAACAGAATGGGAAGATTTGCTTTTCCAGCACGGTCTGTCAGCACCTTCATGTCCTCTCATCACACATATTTCCTTTTTACTACAAAAAGAGACACATTTGTTGGATTCCTGTCGGCAACCTTGCATTTTAACCAACGAAAAGAGCCCTCTTCATCTTTGCTTTCTACATTATTCAGCTGCGTATCGTTAAAATTAACAGCCCTTTATGTTCACTTTATGTTTGCTCTATTTTTTTCGAGGAAGTAAAATTGTGTCAGGTTTAAATGGAATTTAATAAGCTGCCATTCGAAGGCATCTGGACTTGTGCATTGCCGTAGTGTTTACAGCAGTGCTTTATGTCACTTTGTAAGTGTGTGTGTGTGCACGCATATATACCTGAATGGCTTTACGGCTTTGTGTCATGTCTCATTTTTCATGGACAGAAGGAGACAGAAGTGCTGATGCCGTGTGGTTATGAAGAAGATCGGCTCATCCTGTCTCGTTGAGAGAGACCTGCTACATTCAGACAGCAGACACACACAACTGATATATTGATGTCTGTGTTCATTAGGCCTGGTATGGCTGATATGAGCTGTAGAGTGAATAGTAACTGGAGGATTCTGGGGTGTAAACAGACAGCTGACATGTATCAATTGAAAATGTTTCTAACATTTTGAGGGGGTATAAAAGTTATTTCAATCCTGAAAGTCCATCAAATGCACAATATCAAGTCAGACAAAGATTATATTAAGTCCATATTTAGTTCATTTGTCATTTTATTGATAGTGAAAGTGGAGAGGAGAAGGTGAGAGAAAAGAATCAGGACAAAAGGCAGGCTGGATTAAAATGTTGTGTCTCTCAAATTATTAAAACAGTCCAATGTGTGAAACCGCATGTTTGTGAACCAGGCCTCAGGGTAACCTTTGTTAATGAATAACTACACGAGAACCAATGAGTAACACAATATTAACAATCTAGTAACTAACGTGAGCTTAGAATTATAAGGTTCTATCTCCGTTTAGGGTAGTTCTGAGATATTGAGCATCAAAGTTTTTACATCCCACCTGGCAAAACTGTAATGTAGTAAAATTTTCTATTATAGCTTTATCTATTAATCTTTTTTTTACAAAAATAACACCACACAGGCATTAATAAACACCTAATGGATCAGATTATGTCAAAAACTCAATTTCGACCAAAAGTGGAGATAGAACCTTATAATTCTAAGCTCACGATAATTATTATAACAACAAACTCTGATTAATGAACTAGTAAGTAATAGTGTACAGGTGAAAGTGGTTGTTCACAATTAACTAATCAGTAACTACTATTTTTTTTTAATGTTTCCCAGAGAACTACTGAAAAAGTTACAACATTCTGACACTTTAGAATACGGTTCCTTCGTTAATGAATAACTACACAAGAACCAATAAGTAACACAATATTAACAATCTAGTAAGTACCATTAACTAAAAAAAAAAACTGGTAACGCTTCCTTTTACAGTACAGTACTTACAGTGTACTTACCTGGAAAGTACTGGCTTATATAAGGTAAGTACATGGAACAGGGGTAGGTTTAGGGGTAGGTTCAGGTTTAGTATTATTACCCAGTAATCGTAGTTACTAAAATAAGTACATAGTATTTACATGGGTAACTGGACTGTAAAAGGAAGCGTTACCAAAAAAAAAAAAAACTCTGATTAACAAATTAGTAAGTAATAGCTCACAGATGAAAGTGGTACTTCATATTTCTATGGGAATTACTCATTATTTGGATCCGTATTCTAAAGTGAAGATCATGGGAACTAACTAGTAATGACTCAAGTGTTACTACATACTTCCAAAGAAATTTTCTAAAAGTATACTAAAGTTCACCAAAAATCTCAAACGCTCGAATGACTTTAGTGTTTGGTTGCACAAATCATGACTAGATCATAACACTTTACTAGTTAGTTCCCATGATCTTCACTTTAGAATACGGATCCAAATAATTAGTAATTCCCACAGAAGTATGAAGTAACACACTTTCATCTGTGATCTATTACTTACTAGTTCGTAAATCAGTTTCTTTTTAGTTAATAGTAGTTACTAGATTGTTAATAAACTTTTTTCAGTAGTTCTCTGGGAAACATGCAAAAATACTAGTTATTGATTAGTTAATAGCGAACTACCACTTTCATCTGTGCGCTATTACTTACTAGTGCGTTAATCAGAGTTTCTTGTATTAACTAACAAGAAACTCTGATTAGTTACTAGGTAGTTAATATTGTGTCACTCATTGGTTCCTGTGTAGTTATTCATTAACAAAGGAACCGTATTCTAAAGTGTTACCGGCCACAGCTCAAATTGCTACATTTGCCAGCAAAGCTCCCCATAAATGCAGCATATTTCAACATAAATTAAATGCCTGTCATTCGCAAAATTATACACCTACATTAATTTCACATTGTGTCTTTTTCATTAAATACATTTATATATTTTTTTTCAATACTTGTTGGATGATTGATTGATTTAAATAGCGCATAATTTCGCATTATCACCCATCTAAAAGGGCAGTGCTGCTGATTATTTGTGTGATGCAGAGTCAGAGGCGTTCGGATCCATGTGCAGATATTTTATTGAAACACACAAGCAAACAGAGCAGAGCAGAAACATTAATTAAAGAACACTTAGGAGAAATCCAGAACTCAGAGTCATTACCAGGCAAGGGTCAGGTCACGCAGCAAACGTTCATAAGAGAGTCCTTGGAAACAGGCTAGGATCGAGGAACCAGGAATACGAGGGAATTACCAGGAGATTGCTCAGAGTTGACTTCACAGGGAACAAAGGAGAGAGGTCCAGATAAAGGGAGCTGAGTGAGAACAGGTGGCAGTGATGATGGGGATGAGACAGGGACGGAAGGTGATGAGTGGTGATGGGGATGATGGGAAGTGAAGAACTCCTAGAAGTCCTAGAACTCAGGGGAGAGTGATCTGGAAAGACCAGGAGGCGTCGGGGAGCGCACCGTGAAAATTAGGGATGGGCAACGATTAATCGCGATTAATCGCATCCAAAATAAAAGTTTGTGTTTACATAATATATGTGTGTGTAGTGTGTATAATTAATTTGTATATATAAATACCCACACATGCATGTATATATGTAAGAAATATGTGCATGTATATATTTTATATGTTTATTCACAATTAATATTATATATAAATATAAATATTTGATATATTAATAACACATTTTTCTTAAATATATACATGCATGTGTGGGTTTTTATATATACAGAATACAAACTACACACAAATATATTATGTAAACATAAACTTTTATTTTGGATGTGATTAATCGCGATTAATCGTTGCCCATCCCTAGTGAAAATTAGCTTGAAAGGACTTGCTTATTGCAAATATATAAAAAAAAAACACTTCAATTTTTTCTCTAGCTTTTTCTGTATACCAATGCTATATGGTGCTAAACATTACTCATTCACAGCTATTACTGCGAAATTAGAAACCTGAACAATTGTTACCTTTTTTTCAGTTGTAAGTTTACATTTGCAACTAGTAGTAAATTTAATGTTTACATTTATTAGTTATTTAATTTTTATGTAGTTATCTGTGTGGCATCTCCAAACAGTATGCAGGGCAAGGAGGAATCTAAACTACTACTGACCCAAATGAGCCAGGGGGACAAATCCTTTAACACTGTGACATAATGTATTATGACTATTTTATGATTCCAATAAGTTGCTTTTGTGTAATTAAGATAGTAAGCGGAAATCACTAGTGCTGTCAAATCTATTAATCGCATCTAACATAAACGTTTTTGTTAATATATATATATATACAAAAACTTTTAAGTTAGATGTGATTAATCGCAATTAATCGATTTGACAGCACTAGAAAATACATAACTGACACTCAAGACTGGAAGTTTGTACTCCCGCATGAGAGTGTGTTTGTTTATTTGATTCTAGTATTGAGCAAAACCTTAAGGAACTGCAGGCCAAGGTTGGTGAGTCCTGCATTGGAGAGAGAGTGCCCAGTCCAGTAGAATGCCTCCAGTGGTTCAGTCAGCGTAACTTGAGCACCCTGAAACCAGTGGCTACGGGACACCAAGAGCTGTTGGACTTCCTTCGAGCCATGGTAACCAAAGCCATACTGAACCTTAATGCAATCTGTCCATCAGACACCATTGTGACATGTTTAGGCATAGTATTCCACATTTATATCTTGAAATTATTAATTCTCTCTTTCATATATTTTAACAGCATAACTTGCTGAAGACAGAGGAAGCTTGTGAAGAGGCCGTTCTTCAGTTACTGCTGAGCATTTCTTCTCAGTGTGGTGTGGCTTTCCCTGCTTCCTGCCCTGCATCTTCCCAAGAGCACTTCCAAATCCCCGCCTTGTCCATGCCACGCGACGACCTCGCTCTGGAGGTCCAGGAAGCATGGGATGATGTTCGTGTCTCATTGAAGAACCACTTACTTGGCAAACTCCAAATGATGGCTGAACCAAGCCAAATTGAGGGAGAACTAGGTGTTGGGATTAAGGTTCCTCAGAAGGTCCTTTACCTTCAGCAGCTGTTATTCCTTTACCCTGATACAAAGGTCCTCAGCTGGTACCAGCACCTTCAGATCAAGGCTGTACTTCGTGTTCTCCGAAACTGCCAGAGCTGTAGCCCAGGTGGCGAGAAGGGCTTTGACAGACTGACTCTGGGCTTTCAAACCGCCTCGCCAACTCTTTGCTCAATGCTTCGAGAGGAAATACAGGTGCTTAATGGGATTGCAGAACCACATAACATCCTGGCCTTTCTCAACCACGTCTACCTGGACACAGTGGCACAGGAACTAGGCTTTCTGATGGAGAAGGAGATTGAGACGGCACTGAAAGACAACACCATGCACAGCAGCAAAGGAGGCAAGATGTCCAGGAAGTCTTCAGTAGGTAAGTATCTTCATGTCCTTCTATTCATGTTCAACACATAGCTAGACATGATAAATTGATGATTTATAAACTGAAACAGTGTAATTCTTTTTGGCTGACTGCTACAGTACTGGTCAAAAGTTGTTGTTACTGAAATTTACTCAGTTTAATGTCTCAATGTACTTTGGAATTAAATAACAGAGCAAATAAACAGTTGGAGAATCGACTTATTGACCAAATATTGTTCTGAAAGTTTTTCTAAACACTGACGCATACGTTTCCACATATTCCCCTTCTGTGCAGTTCATCCCAAACCAGCTCGATAGAGTTTATGTCTGGAGAATGTGCTGTTCATTTCCTGATTTGAAGCCTTTACTTCTGAGGTAGTTCTGACATAGCCTGAAGGTGTTTTGTTGGTCATTATCTTGCTGTAGGTTGAACCCCTGACAAAGGCCTCGTTTACACTGCATGGTTCAATTGACCCAAATCTGATTTTTTCCTCTCATGTGGCACAGATCGGATATGACCAGTGAACGTGTAAGCAGGAAAAAACGCATGGATTCCGATTTTCTCAGATCGGATTCAGGCCTCATTCATATGTGGTAATAAATTGGATATGAATCGAATACGTGCATTTGTGTGTGCCATGTAAGCAGACAAATAGGATATTCCCCAGTAAATGCGAGTCGTACGTCATTAAAAAGTGCGCGATTACAGGCGCAATGGAAGAAAGGATACACACAGTTGAGCAATGCGGAGGTTGTCATGTCTTTTGAGTGTTTGGGGTGAAGAGTGCAGGCAAAAATGCAGGGTTGTTTCAGAAATAAATCCATATTTGAAGATATTTCACGAGATATGACGTACCGTTTTAAGTGCTCGTGGCTAGAGCCTCTCCTCTTTTTCTCCGGCGTACGAGACCAATGTTCTGATGACTTTTCAAAATATAAAACACTGGATAATTTTATTTGCATCTGTATCCATTGAATTTTGTGCTGTTACTTAATTCCCCGGGTCAGAACGTCTGCATTTGGCAGTTTCAGCAGTATATAGTGTAAATGCAAAAATAAGATATGGGTCACTTTTAAAAGATGATGTAAGCGGGTCGTCAATAAAATCAGATATAGTCAGAAAATCGGATTTGGGCATCAAGACCTGCAGTGTAAATGCAGCCTAACTGTATACCAGAGGGCATTGACTTCAACTTGATGTGGTAGACTTTTTGGTGCTGGGTGTCAGGGTGACACTTACTCTTGAACCGAAGATTTCAGTAGTCCACTGGCAACAAACTTCTTTTTCTTATTCAGGATATGAACTTTTTATGTGATTTCTGGGAGTCTGGGTGCACACTGTTTTATTATTGTTCTGAGGAATAGCTAATAACTGTGTGTGGAAAATATTTGAAATATGTTTCGATTTTAGAAAACATTAAAAAAAAAAAAATAATTTACTGGACAGAACTGTTAAACTTATTCAGATGAAGAAACTATGGGCGCTAGCATTCTCAGCACTGTCAGAATGAAAATCCCAGAGCTGTCAAAATAAAAGTCCTCTTCCAACACTCAGTGGCCAAACAGAAAAAAAATCCACAGATACCAATAAGAAAAAAAAAAAAAAATCCTAAATATCAGCCGATGTATCAACCTTGGGGATTTACTGTGGTTGTGTCCAGATGGCTTCTGGGAAGTTCTTGTCCGGAATAATCTGCCAAGTGAATCAGATTTAATGCCGATAACCAAATATCTATTGCTACATAAGACTAGTACTATACATTTTCCTTACCTCCGTGTATCTTGTTAATTTTTGAATGCACCATTTGCCAAATGCTCTTATTTATTAAAGATAGTATCACTCACTCACTGTACTTTTTTTTGCTATTCTTCTGAAGTAACTCTTTAACTGACAGATCCGCAATCGCTTTTTGCAGCTCCTTTTACAGATGTCAGCGTCCATTTTGAATGGACTTATTAGGGCTTCGCTTCCATTTAATTCACCTTCCTGCCAGAATTTTCTAATTTTTACATGCATCAGACACTACTATTCAGGGCTGAATAATTGGCCCTACAGTCATGATTTAAATAGTTGTTTTTCTATTAGTCAGTTACTAAGAGCAACACACTTAGTTATTGGCTTTTTTATGGCTGGTTTTCCAGCCATATGAAGTCTTATGAAATCTGAATGATGCAACATCAAACAAAGAGCACTTTGACTGTTGTTGTTGGATGCAGGGTTTGTGTTTGAGCTACATAGCTGAATTTTATTAAGTAAATGACAAATATAGGTTTCGCTTTCAATTGAAGCTATCAAAACAACCTGGCATTTCTTTTCTTTGTCTTGTTTGGTGTTATTTAATGTGCTTTATTCATTCTCCGTATTTTGCGGAAAGCTCGCCTGGGAGAAGTGATGGTAGGGGTGGGTGGGGGGGTGAATCTTGACGCACTGTCCCACGGGAGCACCGCCGCTCCTGGCATCACACACTGTCAAAGCACTGAAGCATTTAACAGCTTTTCATGCGCAGATATGCCAGTTTCTTTAACCCCTCCATCTGAAAGGGATGAACAGACTTTGTTACCCCCCCTCCTTCACCAGATGTGGGAGTCTCAGCCCTTTGTACCCATCTTCTTCCATCCCTTGCTTTTCATCCCTCTCACTTTATGTCGTCTTTTTTTTCCCCTCGACTTTTTCTTAGAGGTAATGGGGT
The DNA here is from genome assembly GCF_988280905.1 of Pimephales promelas. Taxonomy (NCBI): domain Eukaryota; kingdom Metazoa; phylum Chordata; class Actinopteri; order Cypriniformes; family Leuciscidae; genus Pimephales; species Pimephales promelas. Next base: position 21,315,053 of record NC_142772.1, read on the forward strand.
GAGGGCTGGGCTCAGGAGACCATACAGGTCAGCTGATCTGGAACAATGAGGAGTTTAAACCCTTACTATCACACCTCAGTGGATTTGTAGCAGACAGGATAAAGAACTGAAAAGGTGGAAGTGAGTGTGTCTGTGTGTGTGTGTGAAAGAGAAAGAACTGGCTGATGTTTGTCTGTTCTTGCACATACAGTTTATGTGCACATTACATAATTTGACACTCACAGACATTGTATATTCCACATATATATTTTCTGTCATGATCAGTTCAGCCAGAAAAAAAAAAAACAAAAAAAAAAAAGTAGTTTTCTCTGATATGCTGCATTCTCGGAGGAGACTCAGAGAAAATCAATACAGAAAATCAATATTGTTTTACTCACTTTTCTGTAGGGCAACATTTTTTTGTTTGTCTGACATAAGGTCCAAAATATATCCAACATATACACACACATTACAGGTCAAAAGTTTGAAAAACATTACTTTTTTAATGTTTGTGAATCAAGTCTCTTACACTCATCAAGCCTGCTTAAAAGAAAGTATCACAGGTTATACAAAAATATTAACTGTTTACAACATTGATAATAAACCAGTATATTAGAGTTTTATTACATTTTATTTTAAAGTATATTAAAATAGAAACCCATTATTTTAATTTGTAATAATATTTCACAATATATCGAGTAGTGTCGGAAAGTGGTGTTTCTATTATGCTGGTGAGCTCACTATATAGTGCTCTACTCCCTACCCCCTACATAGGGGTTGGGGAGTAGTGGTTTGAGTGGAGATTTCGGACACAGCCACTGTTTTGTTTATTTGATGTCAACCAATTCTGATACACCAGCCACTGATTTTGTTAGTAAATCTGACTAACCTCCTCTGTGGAACATCAATGAATGGGGACTCACAAATCAGTTACTCCCCTCCTTTAAAAAAAAAAAAAAAAAAAAAAAGAAGAAGAAGAAGAAGGGCCAACCCCTGCATCCCAGCTGGACTGTGCCTCTGGCATTGACGGAGCCGGTTTAGTGTGTGTCAGTGAGCAACGGGCTGCAACAGACAACCCACTGCACGCTACAGCACTCAGACTCCCTCAGGCCATCAGGGGGCTCCACACGTGATCCGTTCGGGCCAACCACAACACCAACTTGAGCGCACGTCCTGTTTTGTAAGATGGACCAATCTTTGCATTTCCATTTGCATTTAGTTACGTGTCCCCCTCCCCTTGCAGCTCCTTCCCACATCGGACGAAATATGAACCAGCACATATAAAAACAACTCGAATCCCCAGAGCATCCGCATCTATACGGATCTCTGTGACACTTGGCAGAGCCGTTGTCGCGCTGTCACTCGAAGGCGACGGAGACCGCCGTCATTGACGTGGCTGGTGGATAAATTAGGCTTCGTTCTGAATGGCCAATGTTCTGGGTCAAGTCGTACATCACGAACGGGAACGTTCGCCGTTTCTTTTTTAAGATCGGCCTCTCTCAGTTTTTTCCTCACCTTTCTGCCAGAGAGGCCAATCAACAGAGAGAGAGTGAGGAAATGAAATCAGTGGCTAAATTGTTGCGTGATTGCCCATTCCCTAAAGAGGCTGGGCATCATTTGGAGAAAAGCATTTAATAATTGCTTTTAGGGCCATGTCAGACACATGCAATTCCCCGCACTAATGGCCCAGCTAGGCAGAACACGGCCCCAAGGGTCAGTGCAGGACAAGCCAGCCAGCGAGAGCTGGAACCGCACGTCTCTGATTGTGTGTGTATGTGTGAGACTGAGGGAAGGAGAATGAAAGAAGGAATGAGGGAGCAGGCATGGCGGAGATGAAGTGGCAGCAAGTGTAACCCAACGGGGAAATGCACTTCAGTGTGAGTTTAATACTCCAGGCCGGGGATTTGGCAACTTGCCACACAGCAATTGTTTACCTTTTTGCTCACTGGCTGCATCTGTTCTGTTTTGTAAACGCCACTAAACTATCTGCCCGTAAACACTGGAATCAATAACAACTGTTTGGGGATTTCCCAGCCTCCCCTAAGATTCTTTCTTCTTCTTCTTCTTCTCTCTTCCTCGCTCTCTCTCATTTTCTTTGTGGCATTTTTCAATGCCCCCCCACCCCCTTCTAGTCAAAGCAAGTGTGATGTGAAGAGTTTACAAAATGCTTTTTTTTATGCTGGAGAGCACATTAGAGGAAAAATGATATGGCTTTGCACGTAATTTTATTGATCAATTATTCCTCGCAACACAACCATGTGTGACGCACTGTACACTCTTAGAACAAAAGGTCTATATAGAACCTTAAAAGGGGTCTACATATTTGGAACCCCTAAAAGGTTCTATACATAACCCTTTATAAGGGTTCAATAATAAGAGGAAAATAACCAGGAAAAAAAAAATCCTATATGGAACCTTTTGGGTTCATTCATTATCATTTGTTTTGTCCTTTCTGGATTAAATATTTCATATTATTGACAAACATTAAGACCCTAAAATGTATTTATGAATGTGAATGATCACAAAATTCAAGATATGGGGGTTAGAAAATGTATTTATATCATTCATTTTATGTATCAATATCACACGAAGAGTGTCATTTCAGCATTTCTCCTCCAAACATCAGCATGATTAAAATGTGATATTAAGTTACTACAACAGTTTAATACAATAATTGAATTACAACTACAAAATGTTGCAGAATAATTTAATGTATGAATGAATAATAGCCTATAAAGAACCTTTGAGCCAAAAGGGTTCTTTCTTGTCATTATAGAACCTTTTTTAGCATAAAAGGTTCTTTAGAATTGAGTAAAGAACCATATGCTTCATATATAGAACCCCAAATGAACCTTTTTTTCTAAGAATGTGTGAAGAACTTTTCTATGATGTTACACCTAAAAATATAGGTTCTTTATTGGCGTCTACAGTATGAACCTTCAACATACATTGAATCTTTCCATTGCACAAATAATATTCTTTATAGTGGAATAATTTTCTTTAGATTTTTAAAAAGTTGTTAACAATTTAAGAACTGTTCACGGAAAGGTTCTTTCGGGAAACCCTGCTTCTATGCGGAAACTCCCATTTGGAACCTTTAATTTAAGAGTGTACAGGGACAGTCCTGCTAGTGGAGGAGGTTTTAAAAAAAATGATGTCGATCTCTAAAGTATTTTATCAGGTAGAAATTGTCAGAAAAAATATATTTCATTTATTTTCTTGTTCTTAAGTCATAAGGCATTTGAATATTGTTGTGGAACTTTTGTGTTCAGCAGAATAAAGAAAGGATAATGAATTTTGCGGCTTTTTTTGAGCTTTTTTTTTTTTTGAGCATAGCGACTAGCAAAGACAGGTTTATGAGTCTCTTGGAACAATAAAGCATTTTGAAAATAGTTATTTTTGGAATTAGTCACAAACTTATCTTCACACAAATCTATCTTATTTTTTTAGAAGACTTAAAATGTAATCATATTTTGTAGCTTGACTGGCCCTAATGCCATTCACTTTATTATTGTTATTATTATTATTAAGGAGCAGCTTAGAGATCCCCCTAAAGCATTTACAAAAAAAAAGTATGCCTTTAGAATGACATATGGGTGATAAAGGATTTTTGAATGACATTTCAATTTTATTATTGAAATCTTTAAATGGTGATATAAAGCTCAAGCATCATCCATTTCAAGGTCTGACCCTGCAGTCTTTTGTCCTCTCCCCTGAACTGAAAAATGTTTTACAGGGTTTGTATAGTGTTACCGTTGCCCACAATGCACTTGGAGCTCCAACATCCTTCACAAGAGTATGTGCAACGCTCTTACATTCTTGAAAATAGTGTACTCATACAGCTTTTTCATCTCTATCTTGGATTATAATTGTATTAGTTTAAATTACCTGATTTGTCTCAAACACTTGAGTGATGTTCTGTTAAACATTTCTGCCTCATCCGCTGTGCTCACATGTCTTCCCTCTTTTACTACATCTGATATGAGTGTGATGCCCTTTTAACGACCCTGTCGAGGCCCTGACTCTCAGCTCTTTTCACAGTAAACGACACGTATCACTGCTCTCAACACCTTCAACACCTCCACCCCATCAGCGTGTTGTAATAACCCCCATTATGGCTTCAGTGGCTGGGCCATCCTCCTGCAAGACTCCTAATGGTTAGCTATGAGAGAGGCCCTAATAAGCCGTTAATGGCGGGGTAATAAATAGCCTGACAATGGCTGGTGGGAGGAAAAGACAAGATAGAATGACAGCGCAGCATTAAACATAAAGGTGAGATGCCCGCTCTAAGTGTGAGTTAGTGCAGGGGGTGTTGTAGGACGGGTGGGGTTCAAGGACACCTCTGAGAGGGATGGAGACTGAGCAAGGGGCCGGTGACTAGTTTGGTGGATGATAGGCTAGTCAGGTTTGGTAACATAATATGAAGAAGACAATGCCATTGAATTTATAGAACATGAACTTTTATTCTCACAGTGAAGGCCGTTGTGAGGGTTCTGCTATAGAAAGGAATCAGTATGTGCAGGAAAATCTATGCGTTGTGTGTTTCAAAAAAAATTTAATTTTCAGAACTGTTCAGTATGTCTGTTGTTTTTATTAAGAATATTCTCTCTTATTAAAAGGATCAGTTTCTTTCATTGTTTATTTGTTCCAAACTATTGTAACCAACTTTAATCTGGGGAACACAATGGAAGATGTTTGGCAGAATGTCCAAGCTGATCTTTTTTCATACAGTATGATGTAGGTTATTTTATATTGAATGAAATATGAACTTAACATGGACCAAAGACATGAAAACAGGACATGATGTCTCAAGGTGCGACCCTAAAAAAGAACAGAATACTTGTTTTTTTCACGTCATAGTTGCGATGTTGCCCATCACACAGCATTGTTTTGGATGTTCAGTTAGTTGCGAATATAAAGAACATATTTCTATGGCTTTAGGTCTGCTTTCTTTAGGTTCGGTGTTACTATTTTTATTGTGAACACTAACCGGACTACCTAACAAGAGTAAATGTTTTTGCTTTTTTTTTTTAGTCCGGACAAAAAGAACTAAGCGAACCGAACTACAAGTGAACGCACCCTATTAGTATCATACAGTTTGTTCATACAATTAATGAGCTATATTCCAAGTCTAATGAATGTTAAATAGATTTATATCATATAAAATGTCATGTAATTGTGTGAAGAGAACAGACCAAAATTTAAAATTAACTTAAAATCAATTTCCATACAGTATCTTTCCAATTTCATTACAGTTCTATTTTATTTATTTATTTATTTAATTTTTGAGTGAAAACTAGTAATTTAAATCGAATACAATTCAACCCACACAGATTTCACAGCAGTTTCAAGTTGGTCAAATTAATTTGTTGTGTTGACCAATAGAAAGCTGCTTCTGTATGAGATGTGCTTCATTTATCACTCATTACACTATCGACAATGGAACATTTTTGTCCACAAAATTTCACTAATGTGATGATAAAATTAAAATGTATGTCTGGATAGTTTTGCTTGTTTGTTTTTAATCACCGACTCCACTCACACAGTTTACAACTCTTGCACTTCTGGCCTCTGGCTGGCATTGCAGAGCACTGGGCATCAAAACATCGAACACAACAACTGTTTCTTCCCACAAGCCATATCTATCTATAACTATCAGCACACCAATTGTCTTTTATTGACAGTGCACTGGGCAATCTCTTGGGCATTATGTAGTAAAGATGTGCATTATGTAATTTGAGTTCTTAAAAATCCTAGGCCAATGAAGCAGTTATTACAGTAATTCCATCATGATGGAAATGGATGTCATTGAAATGTTTATTGTTAATCTTGGAGTTAGATACGAGATACAGATGCTAATATAGGACTCGTATAGGTCATTCCCAGTACACATGTGTTACTTGTGTGCTGCATGTGGCGCTTAATGCACAGGTCTTATACATAATGCAGTATGTTTGGAGTTATTTTACTGACAGGCTGATGTGCTTGTATGAGGGGGAGCGGATCTCAGTGGAGTGGATCTCCTTGCATTCATGTAGCCGTTTTCCCAGTTCTGCCTCACAGTCTCCCTCTGGACCCCATTAATGAAGAGCCAAGATGCTGGTATGACACTCACCCGTGAAAAAAAAAAAAAAAAGTGCACACACCTACACACACATATACATCACAAATGCATTAATTCCAAGGCACTCCTTAACTCACCTCATGGGGTCTGTCTCTGCATCTATATAGTTTGCAAAATTATAAAATTACACACACACACACAAAAAAAGAGAAAAACAAATTTACGGACGATCAATGTACTGTATGTGCCTGATTAAGTGGAGAGAAATGAGAGAATAAGATTGTTGGCATGTTCTCGGCTTGATGATAACAAAGTGACAATATGGTGTTAGAATCCAGAGGCGATATTGTTGCAATTATTGGGGCTCCTTTCTTTTTATTTCTCCCCTCCCTCCATCGCCTTCCCACTCAATCTTCCTGGAGCTTTCATAGCTGGTGCTAATGCCTTCCTGATCCACTCCCCAATGCCTTTTCTGTCAGAGGAAGTCATTTAAGAGCACACACAAAAGTATTTGTCGAAGTGTCTGAAAATACCGCAGCCCTCTTCTCCGCGGCCCATTCTTCAGTCCTAATGCGGAACATCCCCTGGGTGATGGCTTTGGCAGCTGCAGAAATGGGAGAGCCACGCTGGAGATGAGGGTCATCGGCGGGTTACAGGAGAAAGTTTGTGCCCAGCAATGTTTGACTGTAGATTCGAGAGGAAACTTTACGGCCTCTGTGGGATCGGTGTAGATTGCGAGGCCACGGTTCACAGACCGGTTTTTTTTTTTTACACAGACGTTTTTTTTTTTTATGTCTTCGAAAAAAAGTCTCTTATGCTCATCAAGGCTGTATTTATTTGATAAAAAAAAGAAAAACTAAAAATGTCCACATTTTCAGCAGTCATTACTCTAGTCTTTAGTGTCACATGATCCTTTAGAAATCAACTGGGCCTGTTTACACCAGAGAATGTCTAATTGAAGAGAATTGGCACTGGCTGGTTACTTCCGGGTTCTGGACTGGCTGCAGTAGCGCGTCTCTGTCCATGCGGGGGCGCTCGCGGTCGAGTGCAGAATGAATGGGAGTCAATGGGGTTTCACTCCCATAAATCCACTTTTCTCAGGATGTAATTTTTTGTCAAGTAATTTGAAAGTTGCATTCAAAAGGGAGGGCTAAGATAATACACTCAGCTGAAAATTGCATTTTTAAGTTCACTTATCTGTTCTAAAAATCTGTTCAAAAATGTGATGACGTCACACAATAGCAGAATGCTAGCGTGTTCCGGCCAACAACAGCCTAACCTGTAAGAAATCAAAAGGACATAAGTACTTGTTCATTCGACTTTTGGCCTATAATCTGTATTGAACTTGCGGAATCAACAATAAAATCTATGTTAATTTAACGACAAGGAGGTGAAAGAGACACTTTTAGCCGTTTAGCCCCATCGACTCCCATTCATTCTGCGCTCGCCCGCAATCATCTCTAGTGGAATTCTAATGTAACTGCAACCAAGATGATACACAACGGGGCTAATAGGAAGTGCCAAGGCTCTCCGTTAGACGGGCTCTGGTTTACACCTAGTCACTTCATGCATTTTCTATGATCCGATTGTGAAAAGACCAGGTGTAAAATGCCCTCCGAAACACTATCCGATCAGTCAAGCCACTTCAGGATGTGGTCTGAGACGCATTCCAGACGAAACTGTAAGACTGTAAATGCATCTGGTTAAATAAACATATGAGAGTGTCTTATACAGTAGGCCAGCTATGACATGTTATAAGTCGCAGAAGCTCAACACGCAATCATCAAATTCCGCCTTTTCTCATATTGCGTTCTTTGATCTTGAAATGAGCTGATGATAAAAACAATGTTGCTTTCGTTGACGTGAACTCTGTTAAATTTGCATATAGCGAGGAAAGTAAAGATCGTATTTTTATTCATTTTGCAGAGACACATTTATGTGGCAGAGTGTAGATGGAACCATTTTAACAAATCAGAGCTATCCGATCAGTAGAAACCAGGTGTAAACAGGCCCATTCTTATGCTGATTTGGTGCTCAAGATTTAATTATTGTGGATGTTAAAAACAATTGTGCTGCTTGATATTTTTGTGGAACCTGTGACATTTTTTTTTCCAGAATTTTTGGATGAATAGAAAGCTCAAAAGAACATAATTTATTTGAAATGGAATATTTTTTTTTTGATCAATTTAATGCATCCTTGCTGAGTAAAAGTATTATATTCCGGCCTATAGTTGCTAGATGGTTCACCAATGGGCAGATTATTTTGAAAGACTCCTAAATGTGTGAAATGGACTGGTTTAGAGAATTCATTGAAGGCTGTTGTGTAGTGTAACATTTCTGGACTGACGTTGATGTGCTTACATTTCAAGCTTCTTGTCTGTATGACAAACCTTCACATTTGGAATCTCCAGAGAGGAACCCATCAAATGAGATTCTACAGATGGATTCATTTGATAAATATGTCCCTATAGTTCTGCACATGTTAAAAAAGAAGATCTGCATCTGTTATTTGCATCTGACTTGTACAAACTAAATACAGGATATGCACAATCCTTCACTCTTTTATGCTGGTTTGGTGCTGGTCAAGCTGGTGGACTAACATAGCCAGCCACCCAGTTCATCTTTAAAAAGTAGCTGCTGAAGCTTGTTGAGAAGTATGGTCTTTTTCTTTTAGCCATTTGACTGAAGAAGTTAAAGTAGTTTACATGTATTTGCATTTAATCATTTAGCAAGAGCTTGTATCCATAGTAACTTTCAAATGAGTAGCATCATCATACAAGAAACAACAACATTTAAAATTAGCACAATGCCATGTTTTAAAGGGACACTCCACCCATTGGTATTAAGCTTTCCATTGTTAGAAACCCAGTTATACTATTGAATGGTCGTGTAACACTCTCTCATTTTCCCCTGAGGCGATAGAAATTGGCTATTTACCTTTTTCACTTCCTCCTACAATGATGCAAAAATCGCCATTTTACGTCATTGTAGGAGGAAGTGTAAGATGAGGGATTTCTCTAAAGACTACAAGCACTAGATCCCACCCAGTGGTGTAGTGCAGGGTATACGCAGGTATACGGCGTATACCCACTTCCTTTTCAGTCGGCATTGCGTATACCCACTTCTAAATCCCCTCTGATGCGCATCATTTAGTTGCTAATCCAATTTCGTGAATAAAAAAAAACACCCCGTTAGAGTTGTACCCGTAATATTAACTCTAATTTGTTGCTGCAATGATTCTCCCATCGCGACGATAACTGACCTTCTCATCTGATCTGCTTCAGCACTCAAACACCTGCTCGTCAATGTCATAATGTTCGTGAGACCAATCAAAGAATGCAGGATTTTTGTTCATAGAAGCGCGAGGTGAGCGCGAATCCCAACGCTCGGGTCAACCCCGAGAACATGCCCCCGAACCCCCCTAACAATAAAATTTATGGGACCTGGCACCTGGGTATTTAGAAAACTATGTGCGGCCCTGATATGCAAGAATACTACTGATTCTATGTGTTCTATTGTATTCATTATACTGTATTCTATAGTCTTGCATATTGAATACTAATGCAAGACTAGTAGTCTTACATGTCACTGTTTATAACACAGGGTTCATCCTTTGCTGGGACGCTTAAAAAAATATTGGGGGCATAAATTAAGAGTATACCCACTTCTCCAGGCACCACTACATCACTGATCCCACCCTTTCAAACCCGCCCATAGGGGGTTGGGCCTAATGCGCTAACACACCTATCACAGATCAGTGCCAGTGCTTTTGATTTCACCGGCAGAAACTTTTTGAAAATATGGACGAAGGTACTGAATATGCCGATGGATGCATTATGGAGGATTGGGATTACACATAGTGTCAGCCATCTTTTTTGGAAGCTAAGCAAGCAGGCTCTGCCGAGTAGTAACTTTAGGGGTTACCGTCCTCTTTTTCCCGGACATGTCCGGCTGTCGATGTTCGGGATTCAGCTTTTGCTTTTCTGCAGTCGTCATGCATTGTTTACATGTAAGTTACAGCTTTTGTTTCAATCTAACTGAATTCATTCTGATTGGTGAATCTGAATGTCGTGTTTACATGAACGCTAAAGTGATCGGTTGATGTGCGTTTTAACATTGCTAAGAAAATTCCCGCTCCTCCGTGAGAGATACGAGACCGGTAACTTACGTCTCACAGCTGTCGCTCATCAGTAATCATGCCACCAGCCTCGCGTCGTTCTCCACATGGCCCTAGCCTCGTCCTGCTCGCCACAGTAAACATGATGAATGGCGACCGTTCAATTCTCTATTCTCCAAATCCTGGACATTTTGGGCGATCTCGAAACACATTTTCGGGCAGACTCATCACAGAGACTCACTAGTATCATTAGCTTAGACTGTTGTTTAAGTACTGCGCTCTGTAGGCGTGGCCTCCTACGGCAGTGAAGCAAGTGCATTCTGGGAGTTGTTGTCTTTTATCCACATAAGCCAAAAATACATTTTCTGGCTTTTCCCAGTCTAGAAATAATTTCACATTTCTAGTACATAAATTTCCCATTTTAAATACACATTCATCTTTCCAGAGGTGGAATGACCCTTTAAGAGTAAACCAGAGTTGTGTAGAAGTGTACATTTTTTTTGGTATATGGTTGCGTTTTAGTTAAGTGCTCACAAAAGAGTTCAACTACTTCTTAAAGTTTGTGATTGACTAAGATGGGAGGACTAAAGAGAACGAATGAGGTTGAAAAGCTCCACCAAATAACCGCAACACAAAATACGCTGTTTTGTGCATGACTAACTCTTTGTTTTGTCCGTTTACAGCTCCAGATCTTCCCCGAAGAGGACGAAACTTCTGCCTCACCTCCCATCAGCTCAGGTGCCTGACCCAGCTGACCTCCACCTTACTGGAGCTGGAACATACTGTGGAGGACCTGGCAACCCATCTGGGTTTCCTTAACTGCGCTGGAGAATCAGTCTGCAGTGTCAAAGGTACACTTTAACAACCATCGCTAAACATTACCACATCCAAATGCGAACTAGAGTCAAATCCATCCGTTGCAGGTCAGCAATCCTGATTTAATAGGGAAAATTCTGTCATCATTTACTCACCGTAATGTCATTCAAAACCTGAATGACGTCCTTTTGAGAAGATATTGTTAAAATGTCTATAATGAAGTTGTTGTTTTGAAGCACTGTTCCCGCACAATATTTGGGGACTCAGTTAGAATTTTTTTTTTTAAGTGAATAAGTAGGCCTACTTATTCAGCAAATTGATCAAAAGTGACAGTAAAGACATTTATAACAGATTTATATTTCAAATAAATACTATTCTTTTTTGGTTTTCATCAAAGAATCCTGAAAAATAAAAAATTTATCACGGTTTCCACAAAAATGTTAAGCATCAAACTGTATAATAATAAACAATAATACATATATATTAAATCTAATACAGCTACAAATCAGCATATTACAATGATTTATGAAGGATCATGTGACACTGGAGTAATTATGCTGAAAATTCATAGTTGCCAGCACAGGAATAAATATGCCCATATCACTCTAAAAAATGCTGGGTTGTTTCAACCCAAATTTGGGTCAAATATGAAAAAAGATGTTGTGTTAAAAATGCGATTAAAAATTTACAGTTGAAAATGAAAGTTGAAGTTGGGTTAAAATTTGAAATTAATTTTTGAACCCAAATTTGTGTAAAATACCCAAACATTTTGGTTTGTCCATATTTTACCCAAATTTGAGTTCAAAATTTAATTTCCAATTTTTAATTGCATTTTTAACCCAACATTTGGGTTTGTCCATATTTGACCTAAATTTGGGTTCAAACAACCTAGCATTGTTTTGAGTGTAATAAATATTGTAATAATTTTTCACAATATTACTATTTTTACTGTATTCTTGATCAAATAAATGCAGCCTTGTTCTGCATAAGAGACTACTTTTGAACGGTAGTATATATTCAAAAGCAATTGATTGGATAAAAAAAAAGTTCTTCAATACATTTTCTTTTGTGTTCCACAGAAGAAAGTAAGCCTTGAAATAAAATGAGGGTGAGTAAATTATAACAGACTTTTCATGTTTGGGTGATCTACCCCTTTAAATATCATAGTTTCTGATCTCTCAATCAACGAAACACCCATAGTAAGCAAATGTCCCCCTGCAGCAACTGTGAAAACATATTCAGATAACTGTTTTATGTTGCTCTCAGACTGAATGTGATATATGCCAGTCAACAAGATATATGGTTGTTGTTTTTTCCCCGATGAATATCACCATAGTGTAAATAAATGGCAGCCGATCAAGATTTCTGACAACAGTCTCCTGCAAATCTGACATGTGAAATGATTTGTCACCATGGGAGCGGAAAACCTCCAGCTATATTGTGCTCGACGGAGCCTTTAAATACGACAAGCCTCCAATTCCTGCGTATAATAGCAACATCTCTACAGGCAGCTTATGAGACCAGACTGCTGGCCTGTAGCAGTACCTTGTATACATATGCTTTATTTTAATGAGAGTTTTCTCGCCTTTCTTTACAGCATTGTTTTACTGTTCCGTATGTGTGTGTGTTTTGTTTTCGCATATAGAAACACTTCTACAAGCACAAATTGAGGAGGCCGGAAATTTCTTTTCATTTAATTTTTTTTTTTTTTTTTTTTTGCTATGAAAGTGACTGGTGCGTATAGTAATTTCTGTAAAGGTTACATTAAAAAACAGGACAAGTAGAAAAGGGCTAGATTTACTGAGAAGTAAACAGCCTTTAAAGGGCAGTTATCCAAATCATTAATTCAGCCAATCAAACGACTTAATTACCAGAAATTCATCAGATGGGCTTAAAGGTCAAAAAGTGACATGCTGGCTGCTTCCCTCCTCCTTCGCCTGGCTCGGCTCTCTCTCTTCTTCAACTAAATTGCCTCGCCCGAGGTCTCACTTCCGAAGCGTCTGATTAGAAAAATGCGGCCTTGATGCATGCACTTTTAATTTGCCCACAACAAGCATACACACACACACACACACACACACTTATCCTCCCTCTAACCCTTCCATGGATTAGCCCAGATACGGCCATAGCTATCGGGGGTTCAAATCAACTCCAAAGCCTCTGAATTTAACAAAGCTTACTGTTGCAATTACTGCGTCCGCTTTTTAGTTTTTCCCCCCGCTTTATTGGGTGAATCACGTTGTTGTTTGTAGGTCGTCACTGCGCAGAGGAGTTTAATATGTTGGCCTGGCCTGACCCTGGCACCCCACACATTGACTTCTTTTCCAAAGGCACCATGTAAAGCGTGAATGCATATGCTGACGGAACATATGAGATGTTCCTGCGTGAAATGTTTTAATGAGCTGGAAATTAGAGGATTTGGAGCTCACTTCCTTTCGTAAAGCTGCAGTGACAGTTTACTGTGGATGCATTGTGAGTGTTTTTTGCTTTTTCCTTGCAGGGGTCCTGAAGAAGGTCAGGGATGATATGGAGGTGACGACAGCAGAAGACAAAGCCGCTACTGATCTTGTTCTGCAAAGCACAGAGGTGATACACATCCCTTATTTATTCACTTCTGGTGCAAATACTGTAATACTATTTTTAATTGCACCATTATGATTTTTGAAACAACCCTCCAATATAGAACTTTAGTGAGTGTGTTTTCATTGTAATCAACATATATATTGCTCTTGCGTGAGGTTAAGGGTTTAAAAAAAAACAACCTAAAATCTCTAAGAACACCCTGGGGAGAACACCATATTATTGAGTTGGTGAATTTTGCATTGGCAAGCAGAACTCTACATTATATCCTTAAAGGGTTCACCCAAAAATGAAAATTATGTCAGTATTTACTCACCCTCATGTTGTTCCAACCCTGTAAGACCTTCGTTCATCTTCAGAACACGAATTAAGATATTTTTGATTAAATCTGAGAGCTGGACCACTCCTTCATACTAGTCCATAGGCTTCTTGAGGGATTGAAACTTGCTGGCCTCGAAAAGTGATTAAAGACATCATTAAAATAGTCCAAGTGACTACAGTGGCTCAATCTTAAGTTTATCAACACTTTTTGTGCGTAAAAAACAACAAAAATAACGACTTTATTTCAACTTTTCATGACCAGCGCCGGCAAATAGTGAGCCTACGTGTGACGTAGCTCTACGCTATCACACTACGTTAACTGACTAGAGGCGCATATAGAGAAGGAAGTGAATAGTTGAAAAAAAGTCATTATTTTTGTTCGTTTTTGCTCACAAAAAGTGTTCTCATCGATTGTTAATGTTAAGATTGAGCCACTGTAGTCACTTGGACTATTTTAACGATGTCTTTAATAACTTTTCGAGGCCGGCAAGTTTCAATCCCTAAGCCTATGGACTAGTATGGAGGAGTGATCCATCTCTCAGATTTCATCAAAAATATCTTTATTTGTATTCCGAAGATGAACGAAGGTCTTACGGGGTTGGAACAACATGAGGGTGAGTAAATACTGACAGAATTTTCATTTTTTGGTGAACTAACCCTTTAAATGCATGTTTTGTTTTGCAACCATTGAAATACAGTATATTCCAGTCTGACCAGATTTTGCATGGTATTTGTGTATTTGTGTGTGTGTGTGTGTTTAGGTGGTGTCTCTTGAGTTTGGGTGGAGGGCTACATTTAGAGACCTCATTCCTCAGATGGCTCACTGTGTGAAGGTGGTTTTGGATGACGTGTGCAATAAGAATCTGGAGCAGGAGGAAGCCGCACATGCATCGAGCTCTGCTAACATCTCCATAACCCCTGTTGACCACAGACACGATCCAGAGAGAGACTCTCCCAAGATGGTGGCGAAGGTAACTTAATAGTAATTTAAATAGTAAATGAAGAATCATACACACACGCACCTCCCCACACACACACACACAGACACACAAGTCTGAGAGAGCACGGGAGAAAGACTATGTACTTTCCATACATCATAAAACAGAACTTTGTGAAATTGTTGTTTTTGTCCTGTTGTTTACTATATGTATTTGTTTGGTCAGTGTTGTTGTGGGGTTTTTTTCTGTTGTAGGCTGTACCTTTGAAATAACTGATATCATTTGGCGAAGTGCAATGTGGTAGCCGTGCGTTTCTCTGAAAATAATTGCACACCTTAGAGCGTTCGTCAACCATTCAGATTCAAGCATTCAACAGTGTTGTGATATAATTAATGCAATGTAATGTAGGAACCCAGATAGCAAACTGACATTGAATCAACGTGGAAACGACGTTTCTCATGACTTCGAAACAACGTTGATCTGGCATTGTTTTGCTCATCGAATTAACGTTGAACCAATGTCAGATGTGCCATTCTTCAAAACTAACTGAAAACCGACGCAATTGGTTTGCTTTCCTAACGTTGAAACGATGTTGATTTTAAGTTGATTTTCCGTTAGTTTTGAAGAATGGCGCGTCTGACGTTGATTCAACGTTAATTCGATAAGCAAAACAATGCCAGATCAACGTTGTTTCGATGTCATGTTTCCACGTTGATTCAATGTCAGTTTGCTATCTGGGAAATGAGAACTAAAACATAGCAAATGGATTAACACAGGTGATACAAACGAGGGAACCGATGAGTAACCATTGAAACAAACTAGAATGCAATGGGACAAACAAGTGGCGGGAAACTGAAAACAAACATGTGACTGAGGGACACAAACTAAAAGTCCACGAGGGTGTAACTAAGAATTATTGTGAAAAGGCCGCACAGTGTAAGTGCTTTTTGTGTATGCATGGTTTCAGTTGCGTATATTTAGTATAATTTTTGTACGAACGTTTTTGGTGAATCATCATTTGTTCATGAAAATGTTTGTACGCAGTTTTTACAAACAAATCTGTGTGTATGTTTGCTTAGTGATAGATACCCTAATGCTTCCTGCCTAAAACAAAGTATTAAGTGCTTGAAAAAAAAAAAAATGTCTGACCCCAAACTTTTGAATGATAGTATACTCAAAATATAGTTAGGTAATGACTTGTTTATATCCTTATGATAGAATCATTAGCAACTGAGCACTACACATGCGGTGCACCGAGTTTCTGCACATAACTGTAGAGTATTCCAAGTAGTCTCTAATGAACAAGAAAGCTTGTTGGCTGTATGGATCAGGGCAGCTCACTAGGTTTTGAAACAGAGCTATAGAGGAAGGTATTTGTGAATATTTCCTTACCTTTCCAGTCTCTTTTGAAATACTCCAGTGGTTCACAGTGACATGACATGTCTGGCTCTGTGGCTCCAGAAGCCTCTCTGGTCCTGTGAGTTTGCTCTGTGGTCCAGTGTCTTGCCTCATTTTATCCCTCATCACGGAGGTCCCCGTCTGAGACGAGCTCCACTCGCTGCAGCTCAGGCAGATTGATGAGCCATCACAGCCCCAAAGGATGGCCTCTGAGCTTGGATAGGATGCAGGTGTATTTTTTTTCATGTCCACACCAGACAAAAGTCATATTTTTTTAACGGGACTTATATGATTAAAACACACACAGATTTTGATTTTAGATTATACATTGAAATTCTTTAGAACTTTCTATTCATCAAAGATTCCTGGGGGTGAAAAAATGTATCACGGTTTCCACAAAAATGTTAAAGGGATAGTTCACCCTAAAATGAAAATTACCCCATGATTTGCTCACCCTCAAGTCATCCTAAGTTTATTTGACATTCTTATTTTAGACGAATACAATCAGATTTATATTAAAAAAAAAATAAATGTCCTGGCTCTTCCATGTTTTATAATGGCAGTGAATGGCCATTTCTGTTTTGAGGTCCATAAAAGTGCATCCATCCATCATAAAAGTGCTTCTCACGACTGTGGGGGGTTAATAAAGGCCTTCTGAAGTGATGTGATGCATTAGTGTAAGAAATAATATCCATATTTAGAACTTTATCGACTAAAATAATTAGCCTCTGGCAGACGGCCTACACAAGTCGACTTACACCAAAAGAGTAACACTTGACGATGCATGAAGCTTGGAAGAGCCAGGACATTTTTTGATATAACTCTGATTGAATTTGTCTGAATGAAGAATGTCATATACACCTAGTATGGCTTCAGGGTGAGTAAATCAATTTTTAATTTTTGGGTGAACTCACACTTTAAGCAGCACAACTGTTTCCAACATTGTTAATAATAAGAAATGTTTCTTGAGCAGCAAACCAGCATATTATAAAATCATTTCTGAATTATTGTGTGGCTCTGAAGAATGGAGTAATGATGCTGAAAGTCATTTTAGATTGTAATAATATAATATTAATTATAAATAATAATTTCACAATATTAATTTTTTTTCGTCTTGGTGAGCATAAGAGACTTTCAACCACATTTAAGATTCTTACCAACCCTCAATTTTGTAATACATGTACAAGTACCATATTTTCTGGACTTGCATTTTTTTTAGTCATCTGAAACATGCTGTGACTCATATTCCAAAGCGACTTACATAATGCTATTAGCTTCAAACTTATTTTCTGGAAATAATATGAATTTTCTGGAAAATATGGTAAATTCCTTTAGAGTGTTTTCACATTTCTGCATGCAAAGCTGCTTTTAAACCTTTGTCGAACATAAAAAAAGATGCTTGTGCACAACATGGCCTCAGCTCATGAAGTTTAAAAAGTCAGCGTTCATGTCTGATTTCCATACCATTTTATTGATGCTGCCGACACCCCTGGAACCACATCACTAACAAGTGTCAAAATTTGTTCACACTCAAAACCTGTACGACACATTTACGTGTAGGTCAGTGCTTCAGAATGAGCAGCCCTCATCTCAAAGGTTAGCATGTGCATTTATTTGCATTCTCTGCTACCCTGAGTGTCTGAGAACCCCTTCTTTTTGACACGTGTCACCGCGGCCCATAAGTAGGCAGCGTTATGCTAGCCCAGACCTGACTTAGCCAGAACGTAGTCAGTCCAGATGGATTACGGAGATCGATACTTCACCCATTCATATTCATACATTCATGCTTTGTTTCGAACTCTTAGAGTCGCCGGACCTCCCGTCTGCATAATATTTCAGCAAACCATTTATCAACCTGAAACCGCGATCCAGCTATTGACCACCTCGCGTTGACGATCGTCCTTAACCCTGTGTGAGGAGAAGGATTTAGCACTGTTCAGAGGTGTAAGAAGCCTGCTGCAGAGTTGAGCTCTTAAATGTTTTAAAGCTTTGCTGAGAAATAACCTTGTGGTGGCTGTCCTGTTGGAATCCATATCTTTGATCTGCTCTAGTTAAGGGTTCTCCGAACCGGAGCAGCAGGCTTTAGAAAGCCATAAATCTCACCGACACCTCTCGGGTGCTCATCACCTTGGATTGGGGCGAATCTTTGCATTCTCGCCCACATCTCTCTCTTACTTCCCACTAAGCTTATAATAACAACACTCTGTTTTCGACTCGCTGTCCGATCGGCCGATTGTTTCAAGACCTGCCAAGCCTTTAGGGGCTTCCGGTTTGGCGGGTCTCTTAGGGCGCTTTAGGGATGTTGAAAGCAGCACTAGTAGCACTATGCATATATACTGTGTGTGTGTGTATTTTTGTATATGTGTATTTATGTTTGTTTCTTGCATTGGGGATTTTCACTATGGGGAGTAAATGTGTAAATTATCTAGACAACTCAGTATATTGGGTAGGTTAAAGAAAAACGACAACTCCCACTGTTGGACTACAACTCTCCTACCTGGGTTTCACAGGTGTTGGTAATCACTGTCGATTGCCGTGATGTGTTTTGAACACAATTAAATTGATGGTTACATTTATTGTCTGTATACCCTGAGGATGATCTTTTGACCGAAAGCTTGGTGATTAGATTTGCTTAAATGATTTAAGTGTGCGGACAGTTTATTTAATTTTTGAGATCTTTAGTCTTGTTTGTCTGGCACTTTTTATTTGTCAGCAATATCTAATTAATAGATACTTGCAGCATACCATCATTTTATTTTTTTTATTTAATATTTATAGTTATTTTATTATTAAAATAATTAAATGATTCAAATTAAGTAATGATACAAATATTAAAAGTAATTATAATATTATAGTTAATAATATAATAATAAATTACTAATTATTAATTGTCTTTTATAATTATCATTATCATTGATTATAAAAAGCTTCTTTTACTGACTTTCCATTTGTTCAATTACTTAGTTTTTACATGCATTTACATTTATTACGTTTTATAATTATAGTTTATTATAACATTATAATAGTAATGGAGAAAAAAAACAATTATTCTATTATAGCTACAGTATAATAATACAGTCATAAACTTTTATAAATATAATTTGTTATAATTAACTTTTTAAAGAAAGGAGTGTATTTTGTTGTTGCAATATTGAAGCTTGTATTGTGAATAGTGAAATCTCACATATTGCTACTAAAATGTTGTTATGGTGATAACTGCAGCGTGCTGCATCTGTTGTGTCTGAACAGAGGAACGGCTGGCTGTGTAATAATGCAGATGCTGAAGTTTAGTGGAGAAGTATGAAGTCACCTCTCTCTCTTGCCTGTCCATGCTTGATTGATAGACCTGCTATTGGAAAAAGTTTCCTTTTAACATGTGCTGGGTTTTTTTCCTCTATGTTCGCAGAGGCCTTGGGACACGGTAACTCCCTGTGGAAGGGGGAAAGGGTGGAGTGGAGGGAGATATATACAACGCACACGTGTATTTTACTGCTCTCGAATAGCCCGCCACCGTAACTCATTTCTATAGGTATATAAATTCGACAGTCTGGCTCTTCGGCACGGCCCGATCCGCTGCCGTAACTGCTGATCTGCATTAAACGTGCGGCTGGAAGGAGAGATGGAGAAAGGGATGAATGGAAGCGCTAGATGGGGATAGATCCACAATGATGTCTTCATTTGTCAAGTGTTGGAGAAATATGGGTGGAGGAAGTTTGGTGTATGTTCTGCCTCTTTTTGGCAATAACCCTGAGGGGTCTTTCTTTCAAGCAGGGTGTCTCCCTAGGCAATGCAAGGCAGATGTAACAGGCACACACACTTTCGTAATTTTGAAGAGAAAATACCATTGCCGATTCCCTGTTTCCTGCAGGACAAATGTGGAAAAATGAGATAAGTGGCGCTGCTTTCCCCAGGCTCCACAGGAGGGGAACTACAGGTATTTGAATTCGAAAATGGCCCTGAATGTCTCTCACAGTCATATCGGCATGGATGATCCGGTTATTCTACTGCAATAAATGCTAGTTGGTTCGCATATGGTAGAGTTGTGTGAGCTGCTGAAATGCAATTTCGGTCTTCAAAAAGGGAAGTTTGAGTGTAGTACGATAAGGAAATTCTTAGTGCATAGCACTGAATGTTTTTTTTTTTTTTTTTTTTTTTTGTCAGGTTTAAGAGGGACAGGATGAAGTACATAAAAGTTTTTTTTTTTTTTCCCACAATAACTATCTACAAATAATTCAACTGAATGGTCACGATGGTAAAGAAGCACTGTCTAGTGTGGATAACAGTATAGTTTCTCCAAACAGGTTCTTAAGTGTTAAAAAAATGAATCTGTCAGTGTCGAAGGCTGTCAGGTTGTTTATGTATTTCAATATGTTGTGTTGTGTCATTTCCTAAGACAACCGCTCTCTTTCACTTATTATTTCCTGTCAAAACTGTCCGGTTGATTTGCAGGCAAAATAAAATAATAAAACAAATTGATTAATTAATTATACACATGATTATGTTTTATTCATTGTCTTTAATAATGGGGAATTTTGCAGGGGCAAAATAATTGGGTTGTGATGTGGGGGACACATTAAAGGCACAGTATGTAAGTTTCACCACTAGAGGTGAAAAAAAGAACAAATTATTCAAAACAATTACGAGGGCATAGCCTGATGACGCTTTGAATGAGTTTGGAATCATGGGAGTTGTCATCTTCACCTCCACAGCCGAGAGAAAGCAATCTGATGGGACTCATGTTCATGGATGAGCTAATGTGTTAAAGTTTTATTAATGTGACTGGAATGAACCAGGGCAGGGTAGGGCAGAGACATTTTACATTGCTGTTTTTATTATGCTTATATGCTGCGGTCGGCCGCTGCCGCTCATTCACATTTGCCTCCTCCTCCGCACTTCGTTACAGTTACATTTGATAAGTTAAATGCTTTATTACTTGAATAAATGTACAGAGACCCCTTGGTACATTTTACTCAAGTTCAAGTAAAAGTACTAGAGTCAGATGTCTACTTAAGTAGAAGGGTCCCACTTTATATTAAGTGGCCCTAATACCTGTGAACTTACATGGTTACTAGATATGTACTTAGTATGTAAGTACAGTGTAAATACACATTGGTACATAGTATTTACAGCTGTAATATGTGTGTAACTACACATATGAAATAACTCACTGAAAGGTATGGGTAAGTACAAATGTGTAACAGGACATTAGTAACAACATTTTTTTTCACTACAGTAAGTACACATGTGTAACAGGCATTATGTAAGTACATTTTGTAACAACAATGTATTTACACACGTTCTTCCACTTCCACACAGTCTTCAATAGGCACTGACACTCCATTGAAATCATGATGATTCTGTAAGTTGTGGCCGTTTCACACATTGTATCAAGTGCAGAGTTACTGAGGAGTTACCATGTAACACTGTTAATACAGTGTTGCACAGAGGTTTTTTTTTTTTTTTAATATTACTCGTTAAGTTGAAGCCGTTTTACACTGCATCAAGTGGACCATTCCTGAGGAGTTACAACGTGAGTAGACTGTTAATACAGTGTTGTACAGAGGTTTGGGTTTTGTATAATACACAGTAAGTTATGGCCGTTTATTGTGCCCCCGTTTTACACTTTGTATCAAGTGCAGAGTTACTGAGGAGTTACCATGTAACACTGTTAATAGAGTGTTGCACACAGCTTTGGGTTTTGTATATTACACTGTAAGTTATGGCCCTTTTACACTTTATATTAAGTAGACACTTCCTGAGGAGTTACCGTGTAAGTACACTGTTATTACAGAGTTGTACTAACCATGTAAGTTCACAGGTATTAGGGCCACTTAATATAAAGTGGGACCTGAATTACTACTGACACAGTGCTTACATTTATGTACAGAAACGTCCTACATGGAGTTATGAAAAATGTTAATGTTATTACCTTGGAGAATGTAAAAGGAAATGAGAGTAAAATCAGGTCATTTGCATCTTTTTACCATGTCGCTTTATTTAACATTTCAGAAAATTCAGAAAATTGAAATAGTCTGGCGAGGTGGGACCACAGGTTCGCACATTCCCGGGATGGACCTGCTGCGTCTCCATCCATTGTTTCGTCCATGGTTTCGTCTCTTATCTAAATCTGACCATTGAGTTGACTTTGGCGGAAAGCTGAAGGTGATTGCTGATAGGCTGTCCCAATCAGTGGTGCCAGCACAATCCAATCACGTTTGAGAGGGAAACAACAAATTGAGGGTTTCTGAGATTTTTTTTTAGAAGTAGTAACGGCTACTCACGGTTATGGATAGAAATGTAGCGGAGTAAAAAGTACAATATTTCCCTCTCAAATTTACTTGAGTGAAGTCATGACTACTCCCCAAAAAGGATACTCGAGTTAAGTACAGATCCCTCAAAACTGTGCTCAAGTAAATGTACTTCGTTACTGTCCGGCTCTGCTTAAATTCACATTATCTTATTTCATTCTAATGAAACAACCGTTTCACAAACAAGTGCTGAAATACTCATATAGGTCACTTTATTTGACGAAATAAAATTGAGGGCTAATGCAGCAAAACAATCGTAGTAAATAGACATTTGAGCATCCTGAATGTTATGTTATGTTATTATAATGTCTCTGTGTGTGTTCGGAGACTGGTATAAGACACTTCATATTATAATCATATTATAATGTCAAATTAATAAAAGCTGGATGACTTGTGTTTCTAAATGGCATACAATTAATTTGAAAACTTTGTGTGATTGCTGTTAATAAAGCTCTTTTTGATTTTGCTGTTAGCCACTTGAGAAGGTAATTTTACTTGCGGCAGTAAATCAAGAAAACAAAGGATTCGAAAAACAAGACTAGCTGTGTTGAGCTATACAACTATGGTTAGTTTTCTGTCAATAAAGGTATCCAAACAGTTACTCACCTGTCAAAAAAACCCATAATATATTGAAGCGTCTTTGGTGTTTCCATGGTTTCTACCGAAGTTAAACCATAAATCGAGGGTAATGCGGATATGACACAATTGACAGGTAATCACAGTGTTTAAAATATCTGATTTCTCTGGATTTAAACATTGTTGGAAACATTTGAGATGATGTTAATGCACAAGCAGTGGTGGTAAGTAATGGAGTAAAAATACTTCAAGTCGTAACAGGGTGAAAGGCACTTCTGCCTTCGCTTTGTGGTCCTATATGTGCTAGAAACACATTATATAAGTTTGCCAGACTGGGTCGCGTTTCTATAGTTTGAAAGAGACATGAGAAAACTACAAATTTGACTTTACGGCAAGCATTACAATTGGACAACGTTTACTCTAAAACCAGTGCTGGATAAACAGTGGATAAACAGAGTGCGACAGTAGGCTGCGGTAGGCTAAATTATTTAAGACAGTGGTAAGGAACTATGCCGCTTAACAACCTGTAGGGGGACTGCAGAGGAAAAGTTCTTAGTGTTGCTTTAATGTTATTGTTAGCCACCAAGTAATTTCATATTGAAACGTGCTAATCTTATCTCTATCTCGTCTCTAATCTTATCATTTTTTTTCGAATAAAACATTGCATATCACTCCCAAAACAATTCATCTACTTAGTTATTAATATTTACAGTTAATTTGAATATTTACTTTTTACTTTCAGTACTTAAGTACGTTTTAAATTGGATACTTTTGTACTTTTACTCAAGTTTGAATGGAGGACTTTCTACTTTTACAGGAGTAATTTTTTATTTAGGTAATATTTTATTTATTTAGTATTTTTGAGTACTTTTACCACCCAAATCAACAGAATATGTGGTTTTTGGATATTTTAATCCAAAAATCATACATATTCTGCCTTTAAGGCTTAAGTATCGATTATCTAGTGATCATATAGTATTATTAGAAAAACCTTTAAAAAAGGTTTCACATATTCATTGTGTTTCCAGTTCTGTGCAGACATTGTGGAGCAGATGGATGCTTTTCTCCCTCTGGCTGTGGCGTTTAGAGAGGACACCCTGCGGCCCGTGTGCTCTAGTTACGTGGAGGTGTGTGGCCGTGTGACTTCTCTCCTACTGACGAGGATAGAGGAAAGGCAAGGGGAAGTGCCGGCCTCGGCTCCCCTCAAGAACCTGCCTATTCTGATGGCCTCCAGTCACTACATTCACCAGACACTCACTCACTATGAAAGCAAGCTCGGAGACATGTGAGTTGAACACATTTATTAAAGCACTCCTGTTTGTCGATTGTATTTTTTTTTTTTTAACTGATTAATATGTAGCAAGGACGTATTCAGTTCAAATTGATCAAAGGTGACAGTAAAGTCATTTATAAAGTCTCAACACATTTATATCTCAAATAAATACTCTTTTGAACTTTGAATTAATCAAATAATCCAGAAAAACGTTCACACAAAAATAGTACACAGCAATTCAACAATAAACATTGATAAAGAAATGATTCTTAAACACTAATAAATCAGCAGATTTCTAAAGGATCATGTGACTCTTAAACAATGCTGAAAATTCAGCTATGCCATCACATGAATAAATTACATTTTAAAATATATTAATCTAGAACTAAAAAAACAAAAAAAGCAATTTTGAGTTGTAATATTATTTCACAAATAGTATTTTTGATCAAATAAATGCAGCCTTGCTGAACATAAGATACCTCTTAAAAAAACTTACTGACCCCAGACTTTCGACTAACAAGGGTAGTGCTAATGTACACTTTAATAATGTGTTGAGCTAATCCAATGAAATTCATTTTAATGGTAAGATTAAGGGAAAAAAATAGATCATTATTGTAACTGTTTTGTTTTGTGTTGTTTTGTTTTGTCACTACATAAATATATTTAAAACAAGATTACAATAGAGAATATACATTATTTGTATTCACTTTGCTTTTGAATATATTATGAATTTAATTTTTCTTATTTCCATTTTTAAGAAAATATAGTGAAATGTAGTATGTTTATGCTTAATACAAAAACAACGAGAAAACAAATAGCCAGAATATTAGTCTAGATTCGTAACATTTCGAAATTTGCATGTATTTGCATTTCAAATGCATAAATACCTGATTAAGATCTTAATGTTTGGCCCAAGTATACATTTATCAAGTGTAGAAGCTGTACCGTATTTCTGTAGTGGATGTGGTGTGAGGAATGACAGTGAAGTCTGATCCTCTATATTGTGGTAGCCCTGATTTCATAAATAACTCCAGATCTCTCCATGGATGATAGGTAGGCTATATTAAAAAAACTCAGCTCGGGTTTGACCTGTGCATTTGTACATAAAATGAAAAGTGTTTGGAGAGGGTGAGCACTGCTAAAGTTCACCGGTTTATAGTGCACTTTGTCAAGCCTAGGTTTTCCTGGCCAGACAGCCTGTCAGGCGGATGTCAGATTTACTAAAATGCTGTAATTGGATTGTAAAGAACCGGAGTGAGACGTACGTGAGCTGGTGGGCTCTGACAGAACTATTCACCTATGTGTTTGTAAGGTTATAGGCGAGAATGAGCAACAGAAAGAGAGTGAGAGCGACAGAAAGGGGTATCAGACCATATGTGTGGCCTTATTCTTAAAGAAGGGGAGTGAGAAAACATAAGGGGAGGAATTAGGAGGTGTTGAATGATTGACGGGTAATAATAAGAGCCATTTGCTGATATTAATCACTTAGTGGCTCTTTGACCCTGTAAACTACACCGCTTTTGCTTTAAACCAGGCCTTGTGTCTTTGATGTCTCCAACACCAGGCCTCTAACTCTGCTGCCCATTCAGAGAAGCCAGGATGTGTTGGCGGCCCTGAACGATCACCTGACCAGCTACTGCGTCCATGTGTGCGCCACTAGTATACTGCAGGATGCCGAGAGCCACTACTGGAGTGACCCCAACCCTTTTTATGAGGTACAGATGGTTGTAGCTTTTCTGGCTATATTTTAATAATAGTTCATGTTACGTGGATGCCTTGTTGAGGGCTTCTCTTTGGGGTTGGGTTAGGTTATTGGAAGACAAAACATCCTGTGCTTTTAAAGTGTGCTCAAGGATAAAGCTGTGTTGAAGTCAAACAGCATAATCACGTTGAAATGCAGTGACATTGGCCAATAAATTATACATTGTATTATTGTATTCTCAAGTAGTCGCCCTCTTGGCTGTTCTTGTGCATTGTCCTTGACTATTTAGTTGATCCAACCTCAATCCTTAGTTGATCCAACCTCAAGGACTGCCATACTTAAGAGCCTTAAAAAACCCAAAAAACAACATATTCGTATTATGAAGAAAAAAAAAAAAATGCTTGAATGTTGTGCAGATTTGTAACCAAATTACAGTCTCAGCAGGTCGGACCAATTTTATAGAACCAGAATAGAAAAGAACATTATTTTTTTATATATATATATGGTGGGAATGGGTTGGAATACTTTTAAAATCCTATTTTTTTATATTATTTTATATAATTATTTTATTTAAGTCTATTTGTTTTGTCACTCGAGGATTATTTCGGAATGCTTTTGGAGCTTTTTAGCTTGATTCATTTGTAAGAATCAGACAAAACACTCCATTTTAATCAATATATTTAATCAAAAATTTAATTCAACAGTTTGTGTGCATTATCATCCAAATTTTATTATTTTTATTTAAATTGCATGAAATTGTCTTACTAAAATGTTTTAGATATAAAACATTATGTAGATAATTAATTGATACATTTGTGCAAATTAAAAAAACATTTTACAACAAGGTTTTATTAGGTAACATTAGTTAACTACTTTAGCGAACATGAACTAAGAATGAACAATGTTAATTTCAACATTTTCTAATACATTATTAAAATAACGTGTATTTGTCAGCATTAGTTAACAATGAACAGCTGTATTTTTATTAACTAACATTAACAAAGATTAATAAATACTGTAACAAATGAATTTCTCATTGTTAATTTTTAGTTAATAAATAAATTCATGTTAAAAAGTGAGACCTTATTGTAGTTATAAGTGTTACCAAATATTCGTACACACTAAATAAATATCTGTATACACATTATTTTGTTTATTTAGTGAAAAACAGTTTTTGACACAGCCCTTAACTATTTTTAGCCAGATTTTTACTTATTGCTGTAAGCATTTCGAATTGATTTGACTGAAATTGTTAATAAAACAAATAAATAAATATTGTTCATTAAAATTCAAATCAAACCTGTAAGCCTTTTCAGACCAGATTAAGAAGTATTGATGTTTATATTAAACATGGTCAAAAGTTTATAATAAAAAACATATAAATTCTCTAGCTACAATATAATGCTAGCTGTAAAGCTCTCAGGCCTAGTTCTCATAACGACCCTTCCTCTAGTATTTTCAGTGGAGCTTGTGTTGCCCTGAGACAGCTTTAGACTAACCATCTGTGTGTCGAAGAGTCTAGCCGTTCCCGTAGCCCTAACCTTACCTCCATTAAGATACGGGCACACTCATAAGTGCTCTCACAGATGCGTACGCACACATCCGCCCGTCGCGGGGCTGTGGGGCAGACTGGCCTGCTGTGTGCAGGTGTGAGTCTGCGCCTCTGCTGACCTGTATCCACTCTTCCCCCTCCTCCCTTTCACTTCCTCCTGAGCAAATGCCAAAGGGCCCGAGTGCTTCCAGAGGCCCAGTCTCCAGCGCTAAATCCCTGGGTCCGGACGTGTGGTCATGCCCCTGTGTGTCCCTTTCTATGGCTGACTTAGCCGTGGCTCACTGGTGGACCACGTCCCAGCTCTCATTAGGAGATGTAGTACATGGTTGTTAATAATCTCTCTTTGGTCACACTGTGAACTCTTAATGCTGCTTCCTCTTTGCCTGAAAGTAATTAGCCTCTTAGGAAACCAGACTCTCGTCCTTTTTATCATTTTTCTGAATTGTGTTTCCATTTCTTGTTTCTTCATTAGAGCTGTTGAGCAAGTATCATACTGTACATTTCTGAGAGCATCTCAAGCAACTTAAGTCTGAGCCTTTAGATCAGTCAGCTTATTCCTGTTATGCACTACATTTGCGCACTGTAGCTTTTTGAAAATAATATTGTTTCGCAAATAATTTCTTTAAAAGTGCAGAAATTGCTTCATACTTAAACTTTATTCATTAAATCTTGATTATTTACACAGTACACGATTTTGCATAATATGATTGAAGTTAATAGGAGGGAAATATAGAGCTGAAGCTCACTAAATGTGGCAATTTGAAATGCGTTTTTTATATTTTCGAATCTTTTTTAACATTTTTAAAACAATTATACCAATTTCTGTCATTGTATCGAAGGATAATAATGTTTTAGAGCAGGGAAATTGCACGGAACTTAACATATTGATTAAAAAATGTTAACTTTTTTTTTTTTTTACACTTTTCGGCAATTTGATATTATTTCTGTTTCATAATGCTTTAAAAAGACATATAAATATATTAAACACAAATTTAAAAGTTTATACAAATGCATTTATTTACATAATTTAATTGATAAAATTATTACAATAGAATCATTTATTTTTAGGACTGTACAGTTCTCTAATAGTGGCTAGACAAATACATTTACAACTTATTTACAAATACATTTAATATAACTTATAAAATAAATACAATTTATTTTAAATATTTGGAATCCAGATATTTAATTTTGGAAACAACATGTAGTTTTTATTATATCACACTTTATTTATTCATTTCAAATGCATTTATACATACAAACACATATATAATGTAAGCAATAAGAATATCATGACTAAAGCACAGCTATTGACCAATCAGAATCAAGGATCTGAATCTGTTATATATGAAGAGTTCAGATGCAAAAGCCTCTAAGTGCCATTTGAAATTTTCTTCTAAAATGACCATTTTTATCAAGCTTGTATATTTAAGTTCAGTAATTTCACTTAAATGACAATTAATAGGTAATATTCATTGCCATTTAAGTGAAATTACTGAACTTAAATATACAAGCTTGATAAAAATGATCATTCTAGAAGAAAATTTCAAATGGCACTTAGAGGCTTTTGCATCTGAACTCTTCATATATATATATATATAGTTGTAAGGATATAATTATACATGATGGTCTTTGGCATCATTAAAAAGTTTGAAAACCTCTGTTTTATAGTGAGACAAACCAGCTAATTCATCACATAATTCATCAAATCTGTTGTTTATACTTGTTCATGTTTATGCTGTTTTCCCCACACCAAAAAGTGATATCACTTCCTGAATGATGATGTCATGGAACTGACTTTTGTTAGTTGCAAAAATCCAACAGGATGGAAAGTCAAATTGAGAGCACAGGAAAATCCTATAAAATCCAATTAAAACAATAATCCAAAGAAAAGCCTGCTTTATTTGAACTATTGTGATTACAGAAAGGAAAAATGCTGAAACATCTGGATCATTTCTTAATGAATTCCCAGTTTTTAAAAAATAGATTTGTTATGGACATGGAGACATGGTTAAAAAGCAACATCTGCTCAAACTTTAAAATTCACTCCTATGTTACATTTGGGATGTTGTGGGGGCGAAAAAACCCCAATATGATTTCCATTTTAAATTTACGAGTTATATTTCACCCAATACTTTAACTTTTGTTAAAGTATTGTTTTACACAATAGCATCTTACTGGCAACAATAGCAACTGACTCTACTGTTAAACACAAACAGCGTTGGTATATTTACGTTCTTGATCAAATCGAAAATAACGTCATAAAGCATATATACATGAAAAATACATTTACAACATTAGTACTTATACAAAATTCAGGTCCATAATGTTTGAACGCGTTTGTCGTAGACACAAGATAGCATAACTAATGTTAGTAGCCTATAGTGGCTGTGAAGACAGCGCTGACATTTGAAAAAAAATAAAATAAAACACAAGGCTATGTCTGAAATTATATATGCAAATACATTTAAAATGATGAAGTCTTAGCCTACTTACAGGTTGTGGCCCAACAACTGCCTCTGGTTTTAAAGTCGGAACTGCTTCATGTTTTAGTAACAGTTTCTTGTTGAATCCGGCGTTGAATTCGTGGAGATTCTGGAAGCTGTCTTCCGTAAAATGCGCAGCACAGAGAGCTAAATTACGATCGTCATTTTCAGGAACATAATCAAACATAAATTGACGAAGTACAGCGTCTGTGGGAAGCCTGATCACAGAAGACCTGACAGCTGGTGAACATAACATACTGTGCCCCAGAAATATGCGCATGCCCTTTTCTGCATATTCCGGAGGGAGGGGTTGATGCAAATGTATGGATTAGTGACGTCTAAAACCCAGCTGTAGTCCCAATCGAGTCGTTTTTGTAGGCAATACTTCCTCTGCTTACACTGAACTTTCAGCGCTGCAACTTTGCAGATACTGTTCATGCACCAACAGCAACATTACACACTATTTAAAATGAAAAAGTGAAATCGCAGTCAACCCCCCCTTTAAGTCTCACATGATGAGACTTGCATAACAGGAATGACCCGTTCATTTTAATCTTTGCCATCTTGACTCTGTGTGCATGTATGTCTGGGTAATGTTCAGATGAATAGTGATTGAATATCCAGATTAAAACTTCAAAGTATCCATATGCTCTCTCTTTCTCTGTGGTAATGAGGGGTCCAGGTGCAGTGTGCAGGTTGCATGACCATGAGAGTCAAGATGAAGATTGTCTGGAAAGACCTTCTGACTTTTTTTCCTTTCTCTTCATTTCGGTATTTATTTGCAGTGATATCATCATCTCTTTACCAGTCTCTCTTTGTCTCTTTTTTTTTGTGTCCTCCACCATTTTTTCAGGGTGAAAGGTGTTCTTTCTCCATCCAGATGTGGCACTATTTTCTCACAGGCCTGCGCAGTGACCTTTGGGGCACTGTTGCCCCCGTGCAGGCCCGGCAGACCTTGGCCCAGGTGCTGTGTGAGACCCTGGAAGTTTTAGTTCAGAGGTACTCAAGAGCGCGACCCTCCTACAAAAGACTCCCTCAGATCAGGTACCAGATAAGAGGATCATTTGAAAACCTGCTGTATTTAACATTAGAACTGTGTTTTTTAAAATGTCTCGGGTGGGCATGGAAATCTCAGTACCTTTAAATGGTTCCATTCACCATTGTTTATTCCATTCCATCCCGTTCCATAGACACAATATTGCAGTTTGTGTTTGTTGTAGTTTTTCCCTCACCAACATTACATTACCGTAATAAAATACCATTTCCTATTGATAGATAGATAGATAGATATTCTTCTTTCCACCATTATGTTAATAAAATACTATTTCCTATCATCTTACTTATTGCTTAATCTGTATGAGTGTAAAAAGAGTGTTTGAACATGGATGGATTATTCTCATTCGGTTGTGGAAATGTGTCGTACTGAAGTGGCCATGCATGGTTAAAGTCACCCGTCTTCGTCTTGTGGTCAGCAGGCACACTCAAACACACTCTAACTGAGAGCAGTCGTTCATGCTGTCTGATTGAATGATCTTACCGTATTTCTGCCGCACTGAGACCCACAAGCCCACCTTCTATCAGGAACCTCGGGCTTAGCAGACAGTGTTGAATGCTTTAGTGATTATGCCGGTGTTCGGCCCCGAGGGTCAAAGCAGATCTCCAGATTTGTAGAACAGTCTCTCTTTGTTAGCACATGGCCCTGCCTCAGCGCCTGGCGGAGGGCCCGGTTCTTTCATGCTAGACGGGCCCAACTGCCCAGGCCTTGTGCATAGTATTAACACATACTTAAAGTGGTTAAAGATGCCACAAGAGCACGCTTCCCCTCCACTCCAGGACTGATGAGAAAGAGCAGATCGCCTAGGGCTGCACTGAAGGAATGAATGGAGGGAACGTTTTTCCTTTCTGCAAGGACACCCGGTTATGAGCTCTTCAGTGCCAGGTGAGCTCAGGGTCTGCCAAGCAGATGGGCTCTGACTCTGCTCCCTTCTCCTTTTCTCCTATCTTTTGAAAGGGGAACTTTCGCTGTGCTATAAAGCAGAACTTGGGGGTAGGTGATGAAAAGTTGAGTTTAATATGGAAACCAAAGCGGGTTACTCAACCTCTCTGGATACTGAGAGACTGTACAGAAGTACATAATACTCTCATTTAGTGGTTTGATCTGAGCAGAGCATGCATTTATTTGAGGTCACTTAATGATACTTATGTATCTGAAAGTAGAGATAGATAGATAGATAGATAGATAGATAGATAGATAGATGGATGGATGGATGGATGGATGGATGGATGGATGGATGGATGGATGGATGGATGGATGGATGGATGGATGGACGGACGGACGGACGGACGGACGGACGGACGGACGGACGGACGGACGGACGGACGGAAGGACGGACGGACGGACGGACAGATAGACGGATAGACGGATAGACGGATGGATGGATGGATGGACGGATGGACAGATAGACAAATAGACAGATAGATAGATAGATAGATAGATAGATAGATAGATAGATAGATAGATAGATAGATAGATAGATAGATAGATAGATAGATAGATAGATAGATAGATAGATAGATAGATAGATAGATAGATAGATAGATAGATAGATAGATAGATAGATAGATAGATAGATAGATAGATAGATAGTAGATAGATAGATAGATAGATAGATAGATCTATCAAATATTAAATATGTTTTACTATTGACACACATGGGTCAAAACCCATGACAGCATTATTTATTTAACTGTTTAGAGACAGTATAACAAATAAATGGGTCATTCATTTAAAAATGAATGAGAGAGCAATCCAAATGCTCAGTATGGAGGGTGTCAGAATGGAGCACCCATATTTTATCTTTTTGTTATTAAAAGAGAGTCAGTTGCCTTTCTGGCAACATGCATCACCTGTTTACTCTTGAATGTGCATGTGTATTATTAGGCCGGAAAAGTCCGATTTTT
Organism: Pimephales promelas; assembly: GCF_988280905.1. Taxonomy (NCBI): domain Eukaryota; kingdom Metazoa; phylum Chordata; class Actinopteri; order Cypriniformes; family Leuciscidae; genus Pimephales; species Pimephales promelas. Next base: position 21,348,124 of record NC_142772.1, read on the forward strand.
AGGGGATTTGAAATAAAGGGCTCTATTTTATAATGGCGCAAGTGCACTTTTGCTAGTTTAACGACAGGGAAAATGGTTGATGGGTCCAGTGCATGGTCTAAAAGGGTTATCCTTTTTCTATTAATGAGTAATGGGTGTGTTTTGGGCGTAACGTACAATAAACCAATCAGAGTCTCATTTCTCATTCCCTTTAAAAGCCAGTTCTGCTCACACCATGACGGAATCGCTATTTACATGGTCGAATTTGCAAGCGGAAAGACTGAACTCTTCTCCAGAGAGGAAATTATCACCCCAAAATAGGCGCATATTACTAACACGCTCTTTAAATAACAAAAAAATGCATAAATGTCAGTTGTTCAATGGCACAGTCTTTTTCAGTTGCCTCAAAATAGCAACGTGCCAACTATGCATAGCTCGTTTTCAGTCCAGCATGCCCATCGGCGCAAAAATAGGTGCAAATGCATTTGCTATTTACAGTAATCAATGTGGGGCAGGACCTGAAAATGATAACTGCGTCAGGCTTTAACTAGCAAAAAAAAAAAAAAAAAAACTAAATTTGCCACTAAGTATGATTGTGACATAATCCTATCCATTAGGATGTGGTTCCAACTCTATACTGAAGTCAAGGTTAGGATGTAAGTTAGGGATTGGGGTTAGTATTTCTTTCAGTGTTGACAATCAGCAGTGTGATTGGCATGACCAATGAAACCTTACAATTAATATCCATGATTTTCAACTCAAATGATCAACAAGCAAATATGGCCATACAGTGTAGCTCTATAAAATAGCACATATTACACATAAAAGACATTATTCTTATGCTAGAAAATCTTCGTTTGGACAGTTATTCCTAATATGAGGTGTCTCGTTGCCTCCTCCAGGGTTGATATTACAGCTCTTCTGCTGTGTGTGGAGCATCTGATGTGGAGTATGTGTGAGTCTGTGGAGGAGTTGCTAAGGCCAGATGCAGCACCTGGATCTTGGATGTGGTCCATACACAGCCTGTGTAACCAGCTACTGACCATACTGGTCATCCTTACATCACCTCTGGCGGAGCTGCACAGGTGACACAAGAGTCGGGATAAACTTGCTGGATTATTGAGAACTACAGGGGCAAGATTAGTCATTTGATGAGAGAGTGTTTATTTATTTATTTATTTGGGGCTTTTTCTCTCTCTCTCTCATTCTCTCCAGGGTTTTTCAGGGAGGCTGTGGTGGTGGAGGAGGCAGCAGAGCTCCAAAATTTCCAGAGGGAGTGAACATTCGTGACACAATGTGGCTGAGCGTAATGAACCCCACACTGTTCACAGAGGAGCTGCTGAGGTACTGACAGTATTGAGCAACAAACAAAGTGTTCAGTCACTGGTCAATGATTAGCCCCTTAACCCTTTAGAACCTGAAGCTAAAATAGGCGTTTTTCACTTATTAAAAGGGTTAATGCCATTTTCCTCCCCGGAGATGTCTTATAATTAGAATTGTAATACCGTATAAAAGTTTGTGTTCGATTAGTGTTTAATGCTCACCATGGCTGTATTTATTTGATCATTTGGTAAAAACAGTCATATTGTGAAACATAATTACAATTTAAAATAATTATGTATTTAAAAAAATATATATAATATATTTTCAAATTTTATTTATTCCTGTGATGACAAAGCTGAATTTTCAGCATCATTACTCCAGACTTCAGAGTCACATGATCTTTCAGGAATCATTCTAATATGCTGAGTTGGGGCTCAATAAAGGTTATTATTATTATCAATGTGGAAAAAAGTTGTGCTGCTTATATATATATATATATATATATATATATATATATATGTATACTATATATATATTTTTTTTTTTTGGTGGAAATCGTAAGTTCAAAATAACAGAATATTTTAAATATAAATTTAAATATCAATACAAATAAACAATGTAAAATTATTTCACTTTTGATCAATTGAATGCATCTTTGCTGATTAAAAGTATTTATTTTATTTTATTTTTTCAAAAATTTTACTGACACAAGTGTATTTTTCACATAATGATTATACAATGTACTGAGGTGGACATGTCTTTAATAATAATAATAATAATACTTACTAATACTAATTATATATATATATATATATATATATAAGGAATTAAATGTAATTACTGAGGGTGGACACATATGTATTTAATAATAATAACAATTTTTGTATCACTGTTACTTCGGCTACTTATTTATATTCATGATAATATGTGACCAATTGAGGTGTTTTAAGATTCCATAGACACAATAAGAACATCACCAGATTGTGCTATACCTCTGAGCCCATTTTGAAGTTTTATTACAAGAAAAACACACACAATGTGGTGAGTTGTTGCTAGTGAGGCAAATGAGGCTAGTGTGGCCTTTTAGTTTTCGTTCATGTGTTAAATGCACACAAACACTCACTACATTACTGCAGTCACCAGGCCCCCAGACTCACGGCCCTTAATGCAGGCCAGATGCAGATGCCATAGTTAGTCATGCTGTTTATGCTGACATGCGCTGCGGGTCTTCAGCCCGGGTGTGAAAGGCTGAAACGGAGCCTGTAGGAGGACTGTGAATGTCAGCCACATCTCACATCACCCTCTTCAAGCCCCCCAGCACAGCTCCAGACTCCTACTCCAGCGTGATATCATCGCGTGTCCCGCTCACACAAATCACCGGTCGTCAGCCCCACCGGCTCCGCTTCCATGAAGTCCAAGGGATTTAAATTAGTGCATTTTTATTGCCTGTTCCTTTTTTATTTATTTATTTAGCCTCGCTGTGTTCAAGACTCCCTGAGGGTCTTTCGGTGAGGGCCCCACCAGAGCCAAGAGGCCACGCACCAAAATCAAACTCTTCTTCTCACTCAAACACTCCAACAAACTGGCAGTTTGGATTATTAAATAAAAAAGTAATAAAGAGACAAGAAATACCAATAAATCAAGGAGCATACACGTGTGTAAGTTCGTCCTGACCTCATGGTGTAGCTTACAGATTTATCATGACCATTAAAGTAGGATATCGGGTGGATTACCGGGCCTTTGACATGACAAATTTGTTGCTTAACTAAAGCATAATGTTCTCATGTTATGTTGCAGAGCTCACCCTTCACTTTAATACTTGTTCTGCATCTAAGGTCAGAGATAAATAATGATACTTAGTGGTTTGTTCTAAACTATGCAATACTATTATTATTACCATTAAGATGTCAGTGGCCATTTGAATAATTGTATTTATTTATTTTAATTTCATTGAATGGGGCACGTTTATATGATATTTTTAGAATGACAATTAAAGACGCGATTACCCTAGTGGAATATATAAATATACCAAAAATGTATTTGAAATACATTTATTTTATGCCAAGTATACTACAAATACATTTAAATGGTAGTTCACCCCAAAATGAAAATTCTGTCAGTTTTTACTCACCCTCATGTTGGAAAATATGATGGTCAGTAAAAACTGACAGAATTTTCATTTTGGGGTGAACTATCCCTTTAAATATGGATGTACTTATTGTGTGTTCAGGTCCTATGGAAAATATTATATTTTCCACTTTTGAACTGGTATTTACCAGTGTGTTGCGTTCAGGTGTTTTTGTTGTTGTAATGTGGTAAAAAGATGGAGATCCAGACCTGTTAAAACTATTTTGGATTGCTTAAGTCATCTGCTACAGTAAGGAAATGATTTATCAAAACTCAAACGGTAAATAATATGCTGGATATCTAGATCATATATATTTTTACCATTCACGACTCTTGCATTGCTCTCCTCCATTATCTCGGCAACTCGTGCATCAAAATATTCTACGAATTGCCCAGTGGAAAATACCAAACATGAGGGGGTGTTCATGTGCATTTTCCACGTCGGCTTTTGGTATTTACTATAATTAGCACGTGAACGCACCATTAAAGGGTTAGTTCACCCAAAAATTAAAATTCTGTCAGTATTTACTCACCCTCATGTTGTTCTAAAACTGTGTTTATGTGTTTATTTGTTCTGCTGTACACAAAGGACGATATTTGGAAGAATGTTTTAATCAAACAGATCTCATTCCCCATTGACTGCCATAGTAGGAAAAAATACTATGGTAGTCAATGGGGAATGAGATCTGTTTGATTAAAACATTCTTCCAAATATCTTCCTTTGTGTACAGCAGAACAAATAAACACATAGAGGTTTGGAACAACATGAGGGTGAGTAAATACTGACAGAATTTTCATTTTTGGGTGAACTAACCCTTTAATATAAATAGCCTGCAATTCTATACTAAATATATACTTAAAGTCAGCTAAATTGGATCAACTAATTTTGTGGTTAATGACCTTTAGTTGTCCGGAAGTAGTGCTGAGGTGCAACTAAAGATATACTTAAATATATTGGATTTTGCTTAAGTGGAATTAACTATTAACATGGAACAATTATACTTTAGGCACACATTTAAAGACATTTAAAGATATTATTCACTAGGGTACATATTGCTAATTAGCCATAACTTTTGCTAACTGTACTAACTATTGACTTTTTATGAGAATTGTTACATGCTGTTTCAATACAGATTATCAATGATTGATTAAAGGTACTGTTGTTGTTCGGTGAATTTCCACAGGCAAAATTACAACTGGAATCCACGCAATCAGCAAATAGCAGCCCGGTCTCATCCCAAGACTGGCGCTTTTGACCATGCGTCAACATCCAACGCACATGGCACCCTTTAGCGTCAATATGAGACGCAGATATATATGGGCCAGAAGGCGCCTTCTAGTGGTCTAACCCTAACCCTACCCCAGACCTAAACCTACCCATAACAGAACCGTCTCATATTGACGCTAAAGGGTGCCATGTGCGTCGGATGTTGACGCATGGTCAAAAGCGTCAGTTAGATGACGCCCTAGGATGAGAATGCATTCCAAATAGGTGTTATGCGCAACAAACTTCTATATCTGTACAACAAGTCGCATCGACTTGTCTTTTGTATGTGATTTGTTAAATATAGGAGCGAGCAAAGATGAGCATAACGGATGTCCCTCCATTTGCAGATTGATATCTTAAAGTTTTTCCTTTTTGTTTTTCCTCACTGCCATTTAGATTTAAATCGAATAAAATGTTGTTTTTCTATTTCTATTTTTATAGTATAGGTTTGGTATTTACAGTAGACATTTAGTCAACGTGAATGTAATATATCCAGAAAACTAGCTCTTAAAATAGTATAAAAATTGAATTAATTCCCCCTCTCAGTCTCCCTGTTTTCAACAGAGGTGTAAATAACATATTGTTTGGTTTTTACCAAACAGTACTTTTTTTTTTAATTTAGTCTGGCCCTAAGGATGTGGTTTGGTCACCGGAAGAGAGCATAATAGTGCATTGATACAGAAATTGACCATGATTTGGGACACTATATTATATTTTACACGGTTGAAAATGAGGCTGTGAGGGATAGAATTGCAGTTAATATAAATGATATAAAGGTCCTAATCACAAGTATTTTTTCAAAATTCTCTTTCAAATCTGTTTTATTGAGTTTTTTATGAAAGATGTTTCATCAGCTAAATTGAATTAAACAGTGCAACCCATTGAACACACTGTACTTTTATCTCTCATAGTCTTGTTTTAAATCCTGTCAAAAAATTAAACTTGACGCTACCCTGAGGTTTTTATGGTTTTCCGTATGTGAGGGCTGTTTAAGGTCTTCAGACAGTGGATGAGGATAATGAATATCACATGACGTTGGATTTTTTGTAAAAGAAATGTTGTTCTGATGCATTCATTTGACTGAAAAGGAGATGTCCTTGGATTCTTAACATTCTTTACCTTACCAATGCTTTCTATAAAACAACTGTAATGGGGCTTTAGACTTTATCCATCAGTCAACTTATCTTTTTTTTAAGCATCACTGAAAGGTTTGCTGCTTAATAAATCAATAATTGACATTCTAGTATTTTAATATTATAATTAAATATTTTAGTTTTTTAGTTTTGCTTGTACATTGTTTATTTGGTTCACTTTAATACTGTTGTTTTAACATTCAATTAGAAATATAAATTATATTAATTATAGATATATCACATATTTTGGGGGTCTTTTTTGGGATTAAAAGGGACAATTTACCTAAAATTGAAAATTCTGTCATCATTCTGTCATCTCAGACTAAATCCAGAAGAACTTTGGCAATAGCTCCAAGATGCTTGAAGAAACCGAAAAGTTTCAGACACTTGTGAAAAAATGCTGTAAAGTGAGGATGCTTTCAAAAATAATGTAATAAACAGATTTTATCAATTAACTTTGGTGTGAACACCCTTTGCGTTTAAACCAGTTTCTGTCCTTTTTCAAGCATCTTAGAGACTTTACCACAGTTTTACTGGATTTAATCTGTCTCTGTTTGTTCAGTTTCTTCATGTAATCACAGCCAGACTCGATGATGGTGAGATCAGATCTCTGTGTGGATCATATCAGCTGTTGTCAGACTCCTTGTGCACACAAAAATCTTACTAGATTATTACAATTAATGCACTCTAAAAAATGCTGGGTTGTTTTAACCCAATTTTGGGTAAAATATGGACAAACCCAGCCATTGGGTTATATTTTTAAATTAAATTATATATATATATATATATAAATATATATATAAATATATATATATATATATATATATATATATATATATATATATATATATAACCCTAAAAACAATAGATGTATGAATATTTAATTATTTACCAGACACTTTTGTTAAAAGCGACTTGGAAGCAAAGGGACAATAGAAGCGGTTAAACAAACAAAAGAGCAACAATATGTACATGCTGTGACAAGTCCCAGTTAGTCTGGCACAGGCTTTTTTTTTTTTTTTTCAAATCAAAACATTTATTAAGCATCAAATTAGTATATTAGAATGATGTGCCATTTTTAAATTACATTTCAAAATATATCACAACTGAAAACAGTTGAATGTAAGTTGTAATATTCCACAATATTACTGTATTTTCCATCAAAGAAATGCAGCCTTGGTGAAAATATGGGACTTTTTTTTTTCCAAAAACGACAACAAAAAAATCGTCCAAACATTTCAATGTTGACATGACATTAATTGATGTATTTCTGTTGTTTAAGGGATTTCCCAGCATCTGAGGGATCATCTTTATGTCTGTTTGAGCTACTGGTATCTGGACCCTGTTATAATCCAGCTCTACTTCTGCAGAATATCCTTCACAAGGACTGCTTGCTTCTACAGGTCATCATCTCATACTCATGTAAGACTCTTAATCCCTTGATACACTTCCTGTTGAACTCTGCATGTACCCATCCCAATGATACTGTTTTTTTTTTACTCTTGCTTTAAAGGTCCCCAGACATGAAATTTTCATTTTCTGAGGTTTTTTAACATTAATATGAGTTTCCTAGCCTGTATTTGGTCCCGTCATGTCTAGAATTTTCAATCGGTGTAAACCGAGCTTTGGCTATTTTTCTCTTCTCTGCAGTTCACACGCGCTGATCTTGAATCTCCCCTATATTATGTCATACGGGGGAAAGGTTACCTCCCCTTTCTCTGCTTTGCCCGCCCCGGACAATTTGGCTGGCCCATGAGAAAATGAGCTACACGGAACAGGACGTACGAACACGCAGGCGCGATTTTAGTTTTTCCTAGAGAAATATCTTTGAGATTTGAGTGTTTCCTCGAGAGATATCATGGCCTGCAAACGAGCAAAGCATGGCAGTTGATCAGTGTTCGGATGTACAAATGAACACAAAAATATGTTTTAGTTCCTTCATACGAGCCTCTGAAGAAACAATGGGTTAATTTTATTTTCTCTGGAAATGCGCGGACTCAAGTCCCAAAGTTTTGTATGGTCCAAACATTTCACAGACGACTGTTTCCTCAACTCGATGAACGTCTGAAAATAAATCGATCGAGCTACCCAGCAACAATTTGAACTTGAGTTGAACTTGAACTTGGGTAAGTTAATCTTTCTCTCAAAATCGTTCGATACTGTTTATCCATTAGTAAGTCAAGCTAGTGACTAAAATATCAACTTCACATCGTTTCTTTTGTAGGATGAAAAAAATCTTATTTAAATTCTGAACAAATTAAACAGAAAGCAATCAAAGATCAATCTTTCCACACAGCGTGAGTTTATTTAGACAATTCGTTATGAATCAATGACGCACGTTACACTGCACAGCAAAGCTCTTACTGTACATCATCGTGTTTGCATTGGTGAAAGCATTAGATAGAGCAAAAACTGTGTTACACTGTGCACAACGAAGATCTACATCATCGTGTCTGCATTGGTGAAAGCAGAGAGAGCAGAAACTGCGTTATACAATAAGATCTTCATTCTCGCGATCGACAGACTGTAATCTGCTGCTCAATGCTCCTCACAGCAACATTTTATGTGAAAGTATTCAAGAGAGTTTCACGTGTAATATGCTATTTCATATGCAAGCATGTCAGCCGATCACAGCAGTGGGCGGTTACATTGAATCCCAGAGCAGACACGCCCCTTCAAACAGAGCGTTCAAAGCAAAGGCTAAAATCAGGCTGGGAAAAATGCCTTTTATTTCTAAATCAAGACTATTTTTGATCTAAAAAAAACATACTAACATTATGGGCCCCTATTTTAACGATCTAAAACGCAAGTGTCAAAGCGCAAAGCGCAAGTAACTTTGTGGGCGGATCCCGGCGCTGTTGCTATTTTCCCGGCGGGATAAATGCCTCTTGCGCAAATCTAAAAGGGGTTGGTCTGGAGTAGCTTATTATTCATAGGTGTGGTTTGGGCGTAACGGAAATAAACCAATAAGAGCGTCATATCACATTCCCTTTAAGAGCGTGATGAACGAGGTGCGCTTGTTCCATGGCGCAATTCTATTTTCACGGCGCATTTACCAGACGCACTTCACAATCGGTTCACAGCCGAGGAGATCGATGTTCTCGTCAGGGCCGTAAAAGAAAGAGAAGGGACATTGGGGATGGGACAAACCCACCCAAATTAGCTTCGGTTAAACATGCATATAATAACTTGGATAAATGTGTAAGTTTTATGCCTATTTGTCCCATCATCATGGACACAACAATGATTTCCCTCATGTTTATATATTTTTTCTTATAATAATGTATCATTTGCAAAAAGTAAAAATGCATCTGTGTAGATGAGAGAATCATTTCTGGTCATTGGCGCAAGTGTTTTCTGGAACTGCAAAATAGCACTAGGAATTGTTTGCGCCGACACACGCCTCCTTTTTGCGGCAACCCACCCAGGGAGCGCAAGTTCATTTCCTAGTTTACCGATGTGCGTCTGTGGTAACACAGTCTCATCCCAAGTCGTCATATAACTGACGTTTTGGGACGTATTTTGACCATACGTCAATATCCGCCTTTTTAGGGCCCCCTTAAACGTCGGTAGATGGCGATCCCGGGCCGTCATACAACTGACGCTTTACCTTTAACGTCAGTTAGGTGACGGGTTAGGTTTAGGGTTAGGTTTAGGTATGGGGTAGAGTTAGGATCCCATAACCTCATCTACCGACGTTTAAGGGGGCCCTAAAAAGGCGAATATTGACGTATGGTCAAAAGACGTCCCAAAACGTCAGTTATATGACGTCTTGGGATGAGACCGGGTTGTCTGTGGAGGAAAAAAACCCGCTTTGCGCGCGTGCAAAATAGGAATGATAAATGCGTCAGTGTATAAAGTCATTTGCGCCGGGTGCAAGATAGAGCCCTATAAGGGCAACCCAGGAAACATTATAAAATAATAAAATATCCCCATATCAGGGGACCTTTAATACTGAAAGTTGGCAAAATATCAACACATAAAGTTTTGTTGGCTTGCATGCAACAAGAGCATACAAGGTGATGCTTTTTTGAAGCACATAGATGCTTTCATTGGTTTCCACAAATGAATTAAGTAAAGTTTATTGGTGGAAAAACTGATTAGCTGTAAGGATGGCCCAGTGACCTTGCTGCTCTTAATAGCCTGCACCTGTTTTTAATGGGTCTTTATTTTGCACGCATCTTCTTATTTTAAATAGGCTGTTGTGTGCACTTGTGAACTGATCACGACGATAACATCGCTCGAGTCGCCCAACACCTGCGCAGTGGAACCATGCCGAGTCCTTTCATTCTTGCAAAATAAGCCATAGAAATCGTTAATTGCTAGTCTAACATTTAAAATTACGCTCCATTGAATTTGCTAACAAGTAAATGCTTGCCGAGGCCTTAAAAGGCTCATCTCATTGAGCCACATTTTATACTACAGTAGTTTGCGAAGTATGGCAGATCCACCTGGTTTTTAAACAATCTCATGCTCTTCTCGGCTCCATCAGATTTGTGTTTCGTCCTCAGGCACATTGGGAGATTCATCCGGCTTGTTGTGAGAATGTTGTTTTACTCACTCATCATCGCACTCATCAACCTCCTCATCATTTCTGAATCAATAGAGCTCAGTTGTAAACACTCATGTGAGAGCAAAGTGAATGACCTTTAAAGATTTTCCTCTTTCTTCCTTCCACTCTGAAAAGTCTAACCTTTAAAGGCTGTTTTGTGCTTGCACATTAATTCACATTATGGCGGAGCTCATTAATAACCGAGCTCGGCTGAGAGCACGTCTTCCTGCGTGCTCTGGTGTGGGAATCACGTCGCCGTAAATCAACACTGCCTGGCCGCAGCCTGGCTAATTAAGAAGAAACGCTGTGGCTTGGTTGTCTACCGTTTAGAGAAACCTCTTTTAAAGTTCCTCGCTTGAGTCGCTGTCTCTCAGCACAGTTTGGGAGCGCTTAGCGCTAAGCTGTGCTCTAAATAGGAGCTTGTTTGTGGAATTCTTTAAGGGACTGATAGCGATGTCTTGTTCCAATTAAGGGCCTCCAGTGGAAACTCATCTGTGAGGCCCGGTAAATCAACAGGTGTGTTTGTTGGCAACACGTCAAGGTTGCGAAAGGTTTGTTAACGGAGGATAGAATTGGTTTGTGGAATCCCCTCCCCTGAGAAACGCCAGCAGTTCATTTATCACGGTTCATCTGGCGGCTCATAAACGGATGATTGCGAAGAGGCAGCTCTTTAACCTGTCCAGTCCCTTGTGGCCATTCACATAAGTACACTCATTTTTTTGTAAAATCCCTTAGTCATTTTTGTATGCCTTTTTTCTTTTTAATGTCTTTTTTGAAAACTGTTAACTGAGGATTTGTGACATGACGGACCTTAAATAGCATTTATCTATTGTCAAAGCTGTTTTCAAACGTTTTTTTTTTTTGTTTTTTTTTTTAAAGGGGACATATCATGCAAAATCCACTTTTTTAGCCCTTAAATGCGTTTTATTGTATATTTGGAGTGTTTATAAGTACAGAAAAGATGAAATTATTCTCTTCAGGTGCTTCGTTTATATATTTATATTCTGTTTTGGTCATATTTTTCAACCTGTTCAGATTTTTCTGTTCTCTATTACGTATTTTGAACAATTACATCACAGTATTTGCAGCGAAACTGACAAATAAGGACATTGACTACCGGCCCAACACTTCGAGCAATCTCCCATTATTATTTCTCGCTCCGACTTTGTTGTCCAAGCTCAAGAATGCAAAGGTTACGAGAGGGCAAGTCAAAATGTTCGGCTGTTGGATGTAGTGACCCGAAGCACTTCAAGGATTCCAATTTCAACAACATCTGCCAGTACAAAGAAGGGTTTGCCGATCGAATACGTCTGAATGAGGGGTAAATTCCTTCTATCTTTGGAGACGACGAACAGAGCATTTCGATAAGCTGTAAATATCATACTTTCCTTTCTTTAAACACATTATGGTCATGGTTTAGCAGTACCTTTGTCTTTCTTTGTTTTAGTTTTGAAGTAACGTTACACGTCTGCAGTATTATTGTTCTTGAGTTTTCATCGTTTGCCGATCGACTTCGTCTGAATGAGGGGTAAATTCCTTCCATCATTTAGCTGCTGTGTTTTCTGATGCTTTTCTAAACGTAGGTTATTATATCATTATTAATAGAGATTTTTAGTTGTAAGATCAGACCGCAGTCATTTATCTTGTCAGTGTGCTTGTTTTAACAAGAGAAATAGTCGACTTTCACTTATTACACAACATAGTTAACTTACATACCACTGCATCCATATGGAGACGTTGTTCTGCAGATTCGTCGTCGTCTTTTTCAACTCGCTCACTCTGGCTCGAATATGTAAGGCTTGATGGACAAGTCTTCCGTTGTTGACATTTTGTTAACGTGTGAATAAAAATGTTCTTTGAAGCTAGTAATCATATATCTCTTATCAAACTACAATAATGGCCGAACGCGGGGAGTTGAACCGACCGTGAACTCAGCGACCTGGAGAGCGGGCGAGGAAAGACGCAACTCCCTACTTTTTATTTAAAGGGGCCGCTTTGAAACGACTTGCTCACAGAAGCACATCAGAAAAGGGGTAGAATAGGGGCCTGTGGAGCTATAATAATGAGGAATTCAGACCCAAGCATTGCAGTTATGCTTTATATAGACCACAAATGTATGATTTATAAGCAAAAATGAATGATTTAAAAGCATGATATGTACCCTTTTATGTAATATCTGTTTTAAACTGAATTTTGTGAGTTATTCTATAGTTATTATGCATGCAAGACAACTCATTAATTGATTATGTTCATATTAATGAGAATCCATGGACTAAGAGTACAAAACTAAAATGTATTTTAGTTAAAATGTATTTTTGAATGTGGTCGTAAGACATAACTGTCAACACTCCCATTTTTCCCGGCAAACTCCCGTAATTTGCATGGCCCAAACTCCTTTATGAATAATCGGACCAATATGTTTGTCTAATGTTGACCAGTTGCCAGATCTTGTATTAAATGCATTATATTCATCACACAATCCACAGACCATTTACAATTTCAGCACGTTTGTCTTCTTAACCTGGCCACGGTCTCCGCAAAAATCTCACCGGATTTAGAAAACCAAATGTTGACAGCTATGTCGTAAGATCATGCAATACCCAAAATAAATGTGGCACAGTTCTGATTTAAACCTTTTGTTTAGTAGCAAATGGATAATTACTGTGAAAAGATCAAACAATTTCTCACAAAAGTAAGTAAAATGCATCTATAGCCTCCTGTTTTCCTTGCACATGTAGCAAAAGAAAGCAGTCGATTCCCATCAGTCCCTTACCATCAGCAGAATTCAGGGTCCCTGTTAAGCAAAACTGTATTAGCTAACCACACGCTCTACTACGACAGGTAATTTAGGCCTGTCATTTCAAAACAGTCCAACATTTGTCAAAAAAGTGCAAACAGCAGCCTGCTTTTTATCAAAGACACTCATTGAATGCTGCATTGCATTCAATCGCCTATTCAAACGCCTGTCATCGCTAGAGAGCGAGACTGACGGGGTGAACCAAAGGCACAACCATCCTGCATCTCTCTACAACCCCACATGCCTGACAACATTTGGACAAGGTCATTCAGTCACATCTTGGTGTTGTGGTCTCATCTTTTATGTGTTTGTCCTGACAGTCAGTTGGCTTTTGCCTTAAAATGGACCTTTCGCATTGTATTGATTTACAAGACATTCATTTCCTGTGCTAGGCTCAGATGTCTTACAGTTTGTAAGCTTAAAGTTGTGTTTAGTTTAGACCTTTGTTTTAACTCTCCAGAAATTGTAATTAGCACTATAGACATTTATTAGAGCTGGATCAAACACTTATTTGATCTTATTCCTAAACTACATTGATTCTCCTGTCTATTTCAACTTTGACAAATCTTACCGTAACATTCAAATCTGTGCTGGTGCTGCTGCGGACCCAGAGAAAGAAGTTATTATGTATCTGTGTTACAAATATTAAAGTAATCAGAAGTACCTACTGAGATAAAAGTTTATAATTTAGATTTAGATGTCTAAATGGTAGAGATCAAAAACGAGTAACTTGTATCGATTACATAGTTATGCCACTAGTTGGCGATAAGTGACTGTGTTTGTCATTCAAAAGGGTAGAACGTCACGGGTTGCCATCTCATAATTACGGTTGTGATATAGTGTAAACGCTGTATAATCTCGTTGTTTTGGTTCAGGAGAAACTGTGAAAGGCTGTTTGTTTGCAGCAATTGATGGCATCCTAAATCATATAATCTATAGGTAGGCCTACTTATTTTGAATAAGAAATTACTTCAGAATCTTGGAAGTAGTAGGTCGTCTGTGTATACATGTGTTGACAGGCAGGTATAGACATCATATCGAATGCAATGATCGGACAAACATTTTTTTGGTCCTGAGAATTTCACAGAAGATAGATGTACATGTTTTAATATTTAGACCTATTACTGATTGCTATCAGGATGCGAAGAGAGTTTCAGTCAGTATAAAAAAAAATGTTTTATAAAAAAAATTGCCTACCCTACCTTTAATTAAACACATTAAAACAGTGTGTTTTTGCACAAGCCCAAATTTGGCGATTTTAAAATGCGATTTAAAAAATCTGGGGTATTTTTAGCTAATGTTTTTAGCTTTAACATTTACATACTCCGGGGACATCAAATCATTGTTTTACATCTTGTGAAAAGGGGCATAATAGGTCTCTTCAAACGTCTGTTTGGAATCATGGGAGAGTCATTATTTGAAAAAAAAAAAAAAAAAAAAATGTATTCAGAATCTTGCAAATCTACTATAAAATAACTACCATTCAAACATATAAGATTTAATTATATTTTTAAAGAATGTAATATTTAAATTAAATTAAAATAATTTTAAATTAAATTAATTTGAAAAAAAAAGATTATGAAGACAAAAATCTTTCAAATAGATTATCTTCATTTTTTAACTTTATATTTATCAAAGAATATATATATATATATATATATATATATATATATATATATGTGTGTGTGTGTGTGTGTGTGTGTTTTATCTTCAACAGCAAATCAGAATATTATAGTGATCTCTTAAGGATCATGTGACACTGAAGATTAATGGCTTCTGAAAATTCAGCGTTGCATTTATATTACATTTATTAATGCAATAAATTACATTTTATAATATATTAATTTAATAGTTATTTTAAAGTGTGTTAATATTTCACAATATTACTGTTTTCACTAAATTATTGATGAGCATACAGTAAAAGACCTCTTTCAATATCAGTGCCGAAGGTGCCTACCCCAAACGTTTGAAGTGTTATGTTCTGCTTTCTTTATTTAAAAAAAGAAAGAACAGGAGACAGAAAGGGATCGCACCTGACGGAGCCAAAAATGGTCCTGTCAAATATCCTGAAAGTCTCTCCAACTGGCCCCATTCTTATTGTAAATCCATGTTATTTTTAGCATTGTGTTTATTTGTTTGTTTATTTTTGACATAATTTAAAATAACCATTGAAATGTGCTTTCAGGTCTCTGTGTGGACCGAGGAATAGAGGTGTCCCCTGATACTCAGACAGCTGCTGCAGAATTTTTAGAAGCTGTTTTTGCCATCCTGTCCTCCCTAAACTACGTCCCAAGGGCTTTAAGTCGAGCGCTAGAGGGATACCTGGACCGGGGACACCTTTGGGAGCACTTTTACAACTTAACAGGTGCAGAATTTGCCATGCTCTGCCCTACATTTGTTTAGACTTCAAAAAGACACAATTTTAGTCAGATGTGGCCATTTAGTCACTGTCCAGTTGGAACACTATCACCATGTGCCCCCACTGTGTCCTCTAATTGCCTGAATATCAGATATGACCAGCTGGAAACCCATCATCAAATCAAAGCCATAATTAAACCTTTAGCTGTCTCTTTGATTGCATTTTTTTTTACATTTCTGCCTTCTTCTTTTTTCCTCTCCGTAAAAGCCACAGCATGAACATTTTCTGTTGTGTTAATGGTTCCCGTATTGATTTTGCATACAGACATTGAAACTGCAATTATCACCTGACACATTTTGATTCAGCTTTTATTCAGGGGGTTTAATCCAAGCTGAAGTGCTCAAGGTTTTTTTTTTTTTTTTTTTCTGTTTTATTACATGTGAGTGGTAATTATAGTTGCACAAATTAGACAAATGGCAGACGATGGAGAAGGAGAGTGTGTCTTGTACTGATGGCTTAATTGACCATGTCGATTCCTACTTAAAGATAATCTTATAAGTTTGCTTTGCACCTTGATTGTGCCATTTACAAGACCTGTTTGGGCTGGTCAGGAAAATGATCGGTATTACAAGCATTTAGTTGTTTCTTCTACCTCTACTTTTTGGCTCTGTGTAATAAATTTGAAAATGGAACTATGAAATTGAACCCACTTTTAAAAATGTTTTATTGTATTTAATTGCTTACTAAGAGCAAGAATGCAGACATTTTGCTTTCCCTTGTTTCTCTAAAATTAAACAGCTGTTTATTTAATTATGGCTGTGTTACGATTATTAGTTATGAATTGATAAATTAATTAATTCAATTGTATGATAATAAATCATTTGTATTTCATATTCATATCTGTGTCTGGGACAATAGTGAAACATAACAACCTATACATAAAAGTATTTAAAATTGTTGCAAAAATGATAAAGTTTGAATGTGACCTTAACATACAGTAATATGATAATGATATAAAAAGAAAATAGATTAATACAAAAATAATAATATAACAAAAAAGAGATTATAACAGAAGAATAATAGAACAAAAAGAAACAACTGGACATTATTAGCGTTAATAAAGCTCAGTTTTATTGGGAAATAAAAGTGCCCAAAAATGAAGAAACGCCAATATCCTTTTTCTTCTCTGAGCTAATGTCCTGTGACCAAATATAATATCATGATACAAAAAAAAATAAGATTGTTTTTACACAGTGTCACTGTCTAATGAATTTACAAAGTTTGGAAATAATCACTAGATTATTCTCTTTCTCCCAGACTCCAGTAAAGATGAGCCAGCCTTGTTTAAACACATCAGGTCCATTGTTTGTAAATCCACTACCAAAATCCTGAGCCACCTGGTCATCATGATGCATGAAGATAAAGATCAGCCTGGACCCCTGGTTCGACAACACCTACCCGAAAATGTCCTAAGCAAAATCCCAAAAGAGTGGAACTACATTCCACAAGATCCCAAGCTGAATGAAACCAACAAGAGTATGTAAAGCTTTCTCCATCCATCCATCCATTAACATTTGTAACTTAGTTGTTGTTTTTTCCCCACTGAACATATCTATTGCAAATGGATCAGCCTTATTTAAGAAGAAAAAGAAATCAAACCAACTCATCCTCATTCTATCTTTCTTCCAATCAGGCAGCATGAATCTAGCTATCCAAGCCCTCTCTTTTATCTTCACCCACCTTCCGTCAACCATAGCCTCCCTTCCACTGCCTGTGCGTTTTCTGTTCAACATGGCTGAGAAGAGGCTTTCCCAGCATGCCAGACAGCTGAAGTCGACTGGGCTGCTCCTCTGGGTCTTATTGGTCTGCCTCTGTCAGGATCTAGAAAGCGGGGACACCCTGGAGCTTCTGTCTGGACTGCCCCTGGAGAGATGGGCCAAAGATAGGCTGAGTCTGCTATCCGAATGTCTGCAGGTCAGCCTGGGCCAGCAGAAGGGCGTTCCCAAGCCTCTGGTCCATAAGGTGCTCCAGTGTCTGGAAGAGAAGAAGCCCAAATGGACCTCCATGCAGCTGCAGAAGGCAAGAAAGCTTTGCTGCGAGAGGTGAGAATTTTGTACGGAATGTACTGCTAATTAAACCCAAGATTTTAGACATGGTCCTCACTGCAGAACATGAAATCCACGGGGAGGAGTCGGATACAGATCCAACTCCTCCCACCTTACATATACCTAATCCCACCCAGCTCCACTCCCTGATCCTTAAACCCACCCTTAAACCTACCCAGCTCCACCCCCTGATCCCTAAACCCACTCCTAAACCTACCCAGCTCCACTCCCTGATCCTTAAACCCACTCCTAAACCTGCCCAGCTCCACCCCTGATCCCTAAACCCACCCCTAAACCTACCTAGCTCCACCCCCTGATCCCTAAACCTACCCAGCTCCACTCCCTGATCTCTAAACCCACTCCTAAACCTACCCAGCTCCACCCCCTGATCCCTAAACCCACCCCTAAACCTACCCAGCTCCACCCCCTGATCCCTAAACCCACTCCTAAACCTACCCAGCTCCACTCCCTGATCTCTAAACCCACTCCTAAACCTACCCAGCTCCACCCCCTGATCCCTAAACCCACCCCTAAACCTACCCAGCTCCACTCCCTGATCTCTAAACCCACTCCTAAACCTACCCAGCTCCACCCCCTGATCCCTAAACCCACCCCTAAACCTACCCAGCTCCACCCCCTGATCCCTAAACCCACTCCTAAACCTACCCAGCTCCACCCCCTGATCCCTAAACCCACCCAGCTCCACTCCCTGATCTCTAAACCCACTCCTAAACCTACCCAGCTCCACCCCCTGATCCCTAAACCCACCCCTAAACCTACCCAGCTCCACCCCCTGATCCCTAAACCCACTCCTAAACCTACCCAGCTCCACCCCCTGATCCCTAAACCCACCCCTAAACCTACTCAGCTCCACTCCCTGATCTCTAAACCCACTCCTAAACCTACCCAGCTCCACTCCCTGATCTCTAAACCCACTCCTAAACCTACTCAGCTCCACTCCCTGATCTCTAAACCCACTCCTAAACCTACCCAGCTCCACTCCCTGATCTCTAAACCCACTCCTAAACCTACCCAGCTCCACTCCCTGATCCCTAAACCCATCCCTAAACCTACCCAGCTCCACCCCCTGATCCCTTAACCCACCCCTAAACCTACTCAGCTCCACTCCCTGATCTCTAAACCCACTCCTAAACCTACCCAGCTCCACTCCCTGATCTCTAAACCCACTCCTAAACCTACTCAGCTCCACTCCCTGATCTCTAAACCCACTCCTAAACCTACCCAGCTCCACTCCCTGATCTCTAAACCCACTCCTAAACCTACTCAGCTCCACTCCCTGATCTCTAAACCCACTCCTAAACCTACTCAGCTCCACTCCCTGATCTCTAAACCCACTCCTAAACCTACTCAGCTCCACTCCCTGATCTCTAAACCCACTCCTAAACCTACTCAGCTCCACTCCCTGATCTCTAAACCCACTCCTAAACCTACCCAGCTCCACTCCCTGATCTCTAAACCCACTCCTAAACCTACCTAGCTCCACTCCCTGATCTCTAAACCCACTCCTAAACCTACTCAGCTCCACTCCCTGATCTCTAAACCCACTCCTAAACCTACCCAGCTCCACTCCCTGATCTCTAAACCCACTCCTAAACCTACTCAGCTCCACTCCCTGATCTCTAAACCCACTCCTAAACCTACTCAGCTCCACTCCCTGATCTCTAAACCCACTCCTAAACCTACCCAGCTCCACTCCCTGATCTCTAAACCCACTCCTAAACCTACCTAGCTCCACTCCCTGATCCCTAAACCCACCACTAAACCTACCCAGCTCCACCCCCTGATCCCTAAACCCACCCCTAAACCTACCTAGCTCCACCCCCTGATCCCTAAACCCACCCCTAAACCTACCCAGCTCCACTCCCTGATCTCTAAACCCACTCCTAAACCTACTCAGCTCCACTCCCTGATCTCTAAACCCACTCCTAAACCTACTCAGCTCCACTCCCTGATCTCTAAACCCACTCCTAAACCTACCCAGCTCCACTCCCTGATCTCTAAACCCACTCCTAAACCTACCTAGCTCCACTCCCTGATCCCTAAACCCACCACTAAACCTACCCAGCTCCACCCCCTGATCCCTAAACCCACCCCTAAACCTACCTAGCTCCACCCCCTGATCCCTAAACCCACCCCTAAACCTACCTAGCTCCACTCCTCAGATCTGTATCCGACTCCGCCCCCTGGAGCTTGTGTACTGCAATGAGGTGCTATTGTGATTTTAAGCCCATAAGAGCAAATTCATAATTAAGCTTATTCATCATATGAAAGATGATTTCCAGCTTTTAGCATATGTTTAACTAGTTATCTAATCTAACATTATCTTCGTTGTCTAGCTGCTGCCGTTTGATATTTTGATGTCATTTTAAAGTCTTTTCTCTCTTCATCCATTTTTTTTATTTAATTTTTTTAGAAATTAACTTCACCCTTCATCCTTTGGCAAAATAATTATGTATTGTTTTCTGTGTTTTCTTTTCATAGCCTGTAGCTCTTCGTTTCAAGCTTTTTGATTTCTGTACTTCAAAATGGGTTTGATGTCACCCACAGGATTTGAGTGCAGATATCTGACTTGAACCACTGAAAAAAGTGTTGCAATCCTTGAATCATGCACTTTAAATCATCTGAGTTATGCCCCAAATGTCACACGATACTACTATACACTGTGTGCACTCTGCACTTACTGTATACACTGCACGGTTGAGTACATAGTGCATAAGTACATAGTGTATGGACTTTCTAAAGGTATTTTGTCATTTAAGATTGGAGTCTGATAGCCTCTCTCTCTGCTGCGTAATTAAATCTTCAATAGTTAAGTGCATGAAGTGTCAAACATTCAACACTTCTTCTTTTTTTTTTCTTTGCTTTTCTTCCCCCACCCCACCACTGGTTAATTAAGTGTACCACCGGGGTATTTAATGTGCTCTTTCTCTTTTTGGAATTTTCAGTGTGAACGCACTACTCACACTATTTATACATTATAACGGCATTGAATAGTGCATAAGGACGCAAATTGGGAGGGACCTCATTTTTCATTTGTGAATTATTGAGCCCTGATGATGAAGATGGGCATGTACATTAAATCATCATCTTATGGCAGATATTCTGTTCTTTAAATATGTGGTTTCAAATTTTTTAATGCCACATACCCCAAAATATGCTATAGGCCTACCCTCCTGAGGGACTTCTAACTTATAAAGGCCGCTATACTTTTCATGTATAAACCGGTGACACTGTGAACAAATGTGTCTTTCTTTCTTTCTTTCTTTCTTTCTTTCTTTCTTTCTTTCTTTCTTTCTTTCTTTCTTTCTTTCTTTCTTTCTTTCTTTCTTTCTTTCTTTCTTTCTTTCTTTCTTTCTTTCTTTCTTTCTTTCTTTCTTTCTTTCTTTCTTTCTTTCTTTCTCTTTCTTTCTTTCTTTCTTTCTTTCTTTCTTTCTTTCTTTCTTTCTTTCTTTCTTTCTTTCTTTCTTTCTTTCTTTCTTTCTTTCTTTCTTTCTTTCTTTCTTTCTTTCTTTCTTTCTTTCTGTCTGTCTGTCTGTCTGTCTGTCTGTCTTTCTGTCTTTCTTTCTGTCTTTCTGTCTGTCTTTCTGTCTTTCTGTCTTTCTTTCACTGTTTTTATCTGAGACCCGAGTTCTCCAGACCTGAGTTTGAAAACCCCTGCCTTAAATAATGATCCTGTACTATTCATTTCTTTAAACTATTGATTTTTGAGCACTTTTGAAAAGTGGCCAATTCTTCTTGCTATTTTTCACAGTTGGCAAAAAAAAAAAAAAAAAAAAAATGAAAAGTTTTACCGTATATATCCCAAGTCATGTCCAGAACAAAAGCTCAGAGTTAATTAGCCTTATTGAAAATGATTTAGTGTCATAACAGAGCTAGAAAAAAAAAAAATATATATATATATATCAAACTTTGAGTGTTCCGAGAAACGCTGATCCCAATGACAGGAAAAACAAAACAAAAAAATAGAGTGAGGGCAAAAAAAAAAGGGGGGGCGATAGCAAAAAGGAAGAGTGATTATGTATCGCCTGTCTTAGACAGTCAGTGGAACCATTACTATTCATTAAAATAACCTTCACTTTCAGGCACTGCCTCCGGTGTAAACAATCAGCGTACAGTGTGTCGGCGGAAAGCGGGTTTTCTGAAAAACACCCACACCCCAGCTTGTCAGCACACACACACACTCACACACACATACACACACCTCCCTCATCTCTTGTCTTTGCAAAGTAATTTGTAGAGAAGAAGATGATTGTTCTCCATCACGGTGACCCTGGCAGGCTTTGACGGCATGCATGCACAGATGAAGATGAATGCAGTGGATTCCGTGGGCAGAGGGGGTGTTCTGCTTCTTTCGGGGCACATTGGTCCTAATGACGTGATTGATAGCTTGTCCCGGATCCGACGGGCCTCTCATTAATCAAGCCGCTGACTGGATCCAATCATTTGCTTCACCTGCACACTGATGGACAGGGAAGGATACAGGCACAGGTGCTGACACCCCGTTCACCGGCTGGGCTGCCCACGGCCTCGTCGCTTTTCTCGGTGTCATTGAAGCTAAAGGCCTGCCTGACAGGCGACACTTTCCTTGTCACTTTGTGATTGAAAAATAAAAAAAAGGAAGGAAGAAGGAATGAGGGGAAACAATGACAGGGGTTGTATAGGAAGGGAAGTGTGGCGAGGGTGATGAGGCATGTTGGATAGAGAGGAAGGGCACGAGAATGGGTGCGTTGAGGGGACCTTGAGGTTACATATCTCTGACTCTTGAGCTATTCTTTCTGACGCTCTCTTTTCTACATTTTTGTTGAAAGGAACTTCATGTGAGAAAATGGTAGTAAATCATGTGATAAAACTGTTTTGCCGCAACTGGCAACATGCAGCTCTTGGCTTTTTGCACTAAACAATAAGCAAATGCCCACTTTATCTCAATGCTAACGAATATTGGCAACAGCTACTCTTATTTTGATATTTGATCCCATCACAAAAAGATCACAAAAGCTATTGTTAATTGTTTTGAATGAAATAATTTTTTTTTGCTGTGAAGTAATAAAATCAATAAATGTATTTATTCATTGTAATTTTGCACATTCCTTTTGCTAGTAATCTGCATAAAATATGAAGGTAGCTATACATTTTGTAAAATATTTCTGAGTTTTCGATCTATGTACCTTACCATAAAAGTATGTTTGTGTATAGAGTAAAATAACTGATTTTCCAATTTGAACATTTTAATATTAATTGAAAATGTAGTTTAATTATACTAGTAGCCTTACGCCGCCTTTCACACTGGCAGTTGAAATCAGCTCCGATGCGGCTGCGAAACGACCGGAAATTTCCTATGGAGATTCGCGGGCCGCATGCGAATGGGTCCGAAACGGGTCCGACCTAGTGCGGCGCGAAGAAAATCGCGTCCGTTGGTCATCCGGATGCGTTCAAAAATTTGAATTCGTGCGAAAAGCTACGGACGGTTCCTATCCGACAATTCCAGCGGAAGTTGACCGTTGCTATGGTACTGATAAACAAACCTGAATTATTAACTTTTAATAAAATAAATAATAATTTTATAACGATAAGTTGTCATGTCATTTTTTTTTTTATTTTCATGACTTTCTAACGTTTATAAGGGCAGTTAATACAATTATAATAATAATAATAATATTATAATTGAAGGTAGACATTGAACTATTGACCACTATCACATTTTTTAGCCGACCTGACATGTCAACGTCCTCAGCAACTTTCCTCACGCAGCATAAGAGAGATCATACAGAACTGACAGAATCAACCAATCTCTCCGCCATTTTTGTTCTACCCGCGTCCGACGCTTTTCACTTTGTAGTAGGCCTACGACGTCCGTTGGGAACGTATTGCGTATTACGGAGCTGATTTAAACTGCCAGTGTGAAGGCGGCGTTAACAATAAGGAGTGTCTCTAGAAATGGCAAGGTCGTGGGTTCGACTCTCAGGGCAGGCAAGAACTGATAAAATGTGTTCTTTGATTGTAATGTAAGTCCCTTTGGATAAAAACATCTGCCATAAATATAGTATTAATATTTAGACTATTTTAAAAACGGCTTAAAAAGCTATAATGATTAAAATCTCCCATAGAAAATGAACTGTAATCTTGCGTTTACCGCGTAAAACTGCCTTTAGAAGGGTTTAAATTGAGTAATATAATAACCATTTTCCATTTATTTCATGTTACCCCCCTCTCTCTTCTTTATGTGTTCCTCCATCAGTGTGTTGGAGCGTGTGGAGAGCGGCCCGGCGCAGGATAGAGGTGGGCCCGCGGAACTGACTGAGCATAAAATAAGGCAGTTGCTGCTGGAGCTGTGCCACAGAGCAGGTGGCAGCCAGCACCTCCGGCAAATCCATCACAGCATCCAGCTCAATGAGGTAGCGAATTGCTGTTTTTCACCAAGCAATTAGGTGGCTGTTACCCTGAGGCAGACAGTGTGACCTGAAGCTGAGGGGAACGCCTGTGCAGAGACACAACTGCATCCAGATGTTGCTGCGGGCCCTCTCGTAACAGCCTTGACCTGATTGAAAACATAGATTGCAGAATAACAGCTTAAACAACACAAATGAAAGGAAAAGATTCATGAATTAGTCAGAGTCTTTCTCTACACTTAAACTACAGCTCTATACCCAGTGCCCCTTTGCTCTACTTAACAATAAGAACACATCTTGGGAAATTAGTACAACTCTCACTTAAGTCTAATCTTGAGGACAATTCTTTGTGTCACATCTATACATATCTTTGTCCTCTTCCAATGTCCTGTTTTCAAATCCTATTCCTAGATAGACTGATTAATTTCTACCATTGTCGGCCAATTACTTGGGGAATAGAGAGAAAAGGAAATGTCCATTATGTCCAAAATTGGGTATGTAATAATTGTTGAAATGTACTAATTTGTCCGAAATGTGTTTAAGAATTCTGTAGAGACTCGCTGTTAATTTGAACACTTTAATAGTGATTAGTTTTGCTTAGTGCCGTCTAATAATAAGATGTGTCCAGGTTCCTGTCCGTTTCTCTAGTCTGGACTGAGTGCGTTGATGATGAGCCTTTACGTTGTTTTTCTTCATTTTTATTTTTTAGGATTTACTGAGGTCCGTCCTATCGCCTCATTCAAAGAGAGATGCACTTCTGGACTCCCCTTTGGGACCTGTCGTGTTCTCCTCTGAAGCGAGCGACTGTACATCCCAGTTTAACCCCTTCACCGAGTGCAATTCTAACAAGTTCGATCAGGTTGGTTCTTTATTCATATCTAAGTCACTCAGCCTTCAACTCGGGGTGATTGTGAATGTGAACACTTGTTGCATACATAACGATTTACAGCAGTTCATTAATGCCGCGAACTACTTCTCTTCTTCTACTCTTTCACGCTCGAGCGTGTGTAACTTTCCGTCAAGGCCACCAGGCAAGGTGAATATAAGAGAGAGACTTTAAACTGCTTCTCTAGAATGAACTCGACAATTCTCCATAGGTCGATCTGTCCCTAAGCTATATTTTAGTGTGAAGGGAAGGCACAAAGCAAAACATTAAAAAAGGTTAACCAAAAGAGCAGAGAATTTGAAAACACTTGAAAGGTGAACTCTTCAAGTGTGATGTGGCTTTGAACAAGGGGTGGGGAAAAAAGCATCCCTTGCGTGTTGAAGACGGTGTAGGTTGAAGGTTTAATTACAAGAACCATGGTCCTCTTTTGGCTTTCTCTTAAAGGTAGGATAAAGTTTTCTCTGCTCACGTCATGAGACTTTTTGTAACGTCTTTGAAGCCGGAAAGTCTTGCAACCTTCTTTTTTGAGGGGAACTTTTTCCTTTCATTATCTTATTTGGCACGAAGTTTTGTGTCTGTTAAAATGCGAGTTCTTTTCCCTTCGTTCAGCACTAGCTGCGGCGCTCTTAATCCCTTTTGTTTTCTCCTTATCGCTCACGCTCGCATTGCTTTGCATAAAACACCTTATTAAGGGGATGATTAAAAAGCCTCCTCGCCTTCAGGTGGCTGCGCTGTTTGTCAAATCAAATGGAGGCAGAAAAAACAAATGCCGATCCATCAATCAGCCGGTCGGAGAATAGGAGGGGCTGGCGCGCTCCTGTCCTTTTGTCAATAATAATAATAATAAAAAAAAAAACTCGGCTTCAAGTTAAGAGTGGCGTTCTGTCTATCAAAGCAATCGGATTTCATTTGGCTCCCTAACAAAGGGACGGTCCACTTTGGGTGAGGGAAACCTTGGGCTGCTTGCCACGAACAACGGCGAGAAGAATAACGACTCCTCTTGCAAAATTGATTTATCTTTTTATAAATGATGGTACATCCCTCCCCAAATGGATTTATAAATTAATTGCTGTCTTATTGGAATAAAAACCTTCTTGTGCAGACATGATAGATAGATCGTGCTGGGGCGGCCTTGTTCGGGACCCCCTCCTCTTTGGTTAGTCCAGCCCAGCTGGAGCAGTAATTTACTGATCATATTAACTCTGATTAATAAAGAACAATACTCGCTGCTCATTTATCAACAGGCTGCTATGGGTGAGAGGGAGTGGGATTGGGCCCAACTGCTGCCAGCCTATCAGAGCACGAGTCAGGTGACCTTCACGACGCTGCTCGCTAACAGGTAATGGCTGCTGCTCTCGTTTGCGCGCAGTCGCCCCCTCCTTTCGCTTACACACTGTTGAAGTGCTGCCTGTCATGTCCCACCATGTACTGCTGTAATGAATGTGAATATTGTGTGGAGAGGATAGAGGGATCCTGCAACCGTTTGAATGTGCGTGCTTGTCTGTGTGTGTCAGCTTCTAAAAGCATTATGGTTGGCCTGCGTATACCTCATCTGACCTATGTTTTTAACGTATACTGTAAATGCTCCCGTCTCTATACGAGTTCTCGGTTTCTTTCAAGATTTTAATTCCCAG
Source organism: Pimephales promelas (assembly GCF_988280905.1). Lineage (NCBI taxonomy): Eukaryota > Metazoa > Chordata > Actinopteri > Cypriniformes > Leuciscidae > Pimephales > Pimephales promelas. The sequence continues at coordinate 21,374,693 of NC_142772.1, forward strand.
CATGTAGCCCTCAGAGTTTAGTAAAGAAAGTGCTTTTCCACTGAGAGCTTGCTAAAGAGAAAAGTACCGGTATATCTGAGCTCACTGTACGAGGAAAATGTAGCGTCTGCGTTTTTGGAATTGAGTGGAATTCGCAATCTGACGTGTCAGACTGTGTCAGAACGCAATTTTGAGGTCACTGATGGATCAGTTTAAGGAGCTTTTAACATGACACCGGTTTCAACTAAAAACTTTTTATGCGTTTTGTCCGTTTATTTACACGACAACGGCGTTTTGTGTGCCTGAAAACGCAAACTTTTGAAAACGGCCTCATGTAAACAACAAAAAACGCGAATCTGTGAAAATGATGACGTCTTGCACATGCGTATTACGTGTTCAATCTATAGTGTTCCCTCTCCATGTAATGGCCTGGCAGGAGAATACAGGGTTTTTAGTCGTTTTCGCAGATCCGTGTGAATGGGGATCGGTTTGACAATGGTGTCGTCTGTATACGGAAAACTCAAAGGAAAAACTTCTCAGTTTTTAACGTATTGATGATGTGTAACAAACCCTAAATGTGATACAAGTATGCCGGTTTAAAAGGATATTTCAAACCAGAGCCAGAGTTTGATCCATTTGCTCCAAATGATCAGTGAGTTTAGTTTTAGACTGACAGCTTGACAAAAGAAACTACAGTAAAGGATTAAATATCAAATAAACAATATTTTTAGTCTGTTATTTTTTCAGGAAAGTGGGGAAGAATGTACATTTATTTTAGGTCCTATTTCTGGTCATTATTTCTTTGAAGATTTTCACTGTTTTAATCATGTTTAGGTTCTTTATTTACATGGTTCTGACCAGTTCTGATGTGTTACACTTTATTTTAAGTTGTCCACGGTGTAATTATACATTTAATACTGGGAAATATTATTTAACAACATGTACTTACTATAGGGTTAGGATTAAGGGTAAGGCTTGTTTTAGTTACATGTAAATATGCATGATTTACTGTTATTACTATAAGAAGTACATGTACCTTGTAACAAGGACACTATTTTAACGAAAGGCCCTATTTTAACGATCTGAAATGCAAGTAGCAAGCGCAAAGCGCAAGTAACTTTGTGGGCAGGTCTTGGACACTGTTGCCATTTTACCGGCGGGATAAATGACTCTCGCAAGTTTAAAAGGGGTTGGTCTGAAATAGCTTCATTATTCATAGGTGTGGTTTGGGCGTAACAGAAACAAACCAATAAGATTGTCATATCACATTCCCTTTAAGAGCATGATGAACGAGGTGTGCTTGTTCTATGGCGCAATTCTATTTTAACGGACGCGCTTCAGCATCGGTTCACAGCCGAGGAGATCAATATTCTCCTCAGGAATAAAAACGTTGGATGCTGATGTATGGTCAAAAGTGTCAGTTGTATGAGGTCTTGGGATAAGTCTGCGCTGTTGTGGCAGCATGCAGACACAGGCAAGGCGGCTTGCGTGCCTATTGGCTGTCCACCGGGAACTGCAGCAGCCTATCAAGAGAGGCCCGAGAGAGGTCATAATTACGAAATAAAAGGCATTTTTCCTAGCCTGATTTTAGCCTCTGCTTAGAACGCTCTGTTAGAAGGGGCGTCTGTTGTGGGATTCAATGTAACCGCCCACTGCTGTGATTGGCTGACATGCTTGCATATGAAATATGCAACATATTACATGTGAAACTCTCTTGAATACGTTTCACTACAGCTATTATTCGTTTTACTATTACATATATCGAGCATACTGAATCGTGAGAAGTTTTTGAATTATTTAGATTCTCATCACATAAAATATTGCTGTGAGGAGCATTGATCGCAGCAGATGACAGTCTGTCGATCGCGAGAATGAAGATCTTATCGTTGTAATGCAGTTTATTGTAATGCAGTTTCTGCACTCTCTGCTTTTACCAATGCAGACACGATGATGTACAGCAAGAGCTTCGTTGTGCAGTGTAACGCAGTTTATGTTCTCTCTAAAGCCCGAAACTCGTCCGCTCTCGTCGAGGTAAAAAGCTGCACTTGAACTCACCGAGAGAACTGCCGACTGACAGCTAGAATGTCCGTTCTGCGCCTGCATTTAATGAGCCAACTGTCTATTTCTGCAGATATATTAGTCTATATTCGTCATTCAAAAGGAAAACCAACGCTGCCGGCTGCAGATACACATAACGTAACGTTAAACAAAGGAGCGCGTGCTTACCGAATATCAATCAATCCTGCTAAACACTTTCTTTAAATAAGATTATTTTCATCCTACTCAAAGAAACCATGTGAAGTTGACAATAGTCTGGCTTGACTTACTGATGCATAAACAGTATCGAACGATTTTGAGAGAAAGATTAACTTAACATTACCTGTCTCCTAGCCATACAAAACTTTGGGAGTTGAGTCGGCGCATTTCCAGAGAAAATAAAATTAACCCATTGTTTCTTCAGAGGCACAGTTGAAGGAACTAAAAAATACTTTTGTGTTCATTTGTACATCCGAAAACTGAGCAACTGCCATGCTTTGCTCGTTTGCAAGCCATGATATTTCTCGAGGAAAAACTCAAATCTCAAAGCTAGGAAAAAAAAAAAACCCGCGCCTGCACGTGTTCGTACGTCTCTGGGCGGGCAAAGCAGTGAAAGGGGAGTAACCTTTCTCCTATATGACGTATATAGGGGGAGATTCTAGATCAGCGCGTCTGAGATGCAGACGGATGCAGAGAAGAGAAAAATAGCCAAAGCTCGGTTTACACCGATTGAAAATTCTAGACACGAGGGGACCAAATACAGTCTAGGGGAACTTATATTAATGTTAAAAAACCTCAGAAAATGAAAATTTCATGTCAGGGGACCTTTAATAATTATTTAAAAAAAGGTTCAAATAGGTTTAGTTAAATGAAGATTGTGTTGTTGTGAACAGGGTGTTGTTTGACCAATTCTGTCTTAAATAGTGTAGAATTGCAACTTAATGTCTATCACATCTTTTAAACGAATTAAAGAGAAGTGGCACTTGATTTGGATCAAATTAAGATTTTTTTGATAGGGAATTGTGTCAAAATCATGGGAAACAGTGTCAACGCCCTACACAGTAGTTTCCACATGGTATTGCAGCAGGTCAGTGGAACAAGAACCTATTTCTGTGTATCTGGCAAATCACCTGCCCAGTCTTACTTGGAGAGCGTCCAGATGTTAGTGTTTCCTTCACAGTGGGGTGGAACCTCTGAGAGCATCTTTCTATGTTCAGTATCTCAATGATGGAGCACCTGCCCTCATGGCCGAGCAGAAGTTCAGAAGAGGGATGAAAGAAAGTAAGGTGAAGGACAGAAGGTCCTTAAGAGGGTTAGAAATACATTATGTATAGTTTTTTGTTTGTGAAATCAGGGTCTATAAACCATTAACTTCATTATCAGTTATTGGGTTCTGGTTGTGGTCACCTAATCTCGTGTTTCCACTTAATATAAAGTGGGACCAAAAAATTGAATTGTCAATTTTGAATATATGTCACTTTTTTATTGTCCTCATTCAAATAGCTGTGTGTGCGTGCACCCTTTAAAAAAAAGCTGTACTGTCATTCACCATTGTAGTGCCAGGCACTTGTGGATTATCCATGAATGACCATGAATGAGTAAATTTAATTGGAAACCTGTTCAGAGAGAGGGAGATAAAAAAATAATAATAATAAAAATAGAATGAGGCAGAGAAAATAGTTGTAACACAAGGTCTAATGCATGGAAAAAAAGCAGTAATAGGTCATGGAGTAAATGTTAGACACCAGAGACCCTCTCTTGAGACTGAGAATGTATGTAGGTCTTCTATATGCAGAAACTATGCGATCTTGATGTCTATTGAATACGTTGAGAGCTCTGAGCTGTTTTCATCTGAACATATTAATCTCTCTTCTCTTTTTTCCCGAGTATTTTTTAATGATGTCAGGTTATGAGAGGAATATTTTTAAAAATGAATACCATTCTATTTAACTTTCAGTTCATCAAAATATCTTGCCAAAAATGTATCACAGTTTCCACAATAGTTAAGCTGAACAACTGTTTTCGACATATTAAGAAATGTTTCTTGAGCAGCAAATCAGCATAATAGAATGATTTCTGAAGGATCACTGAAGACTGGAGTAATGGTGCTGAAAATTCAGCTTTACCATCACAGGATTACTATGTTTTTAAATTATTGTTATTATTTAAATATATCCAAATAGAAAACGAATCGGTTACCTAACGTAACCTCGGTTCTCTCTAGATGAGGGAACGAGTATTGCGTAAGCTAGCTTACGCTACGGGAAAGATTCATCTTTGCTGAGAAGTTGAAGCCAAAAAATTATTCCATAATTTTGTAATCATTGTCAACGCAGTCTCTTCTGAGGCAGACCATGAGCGGGCTAGCTAGCGGCTCATTGGTTCGCTCAGAGAGAATGCACGAACCTATGGGAGAGCGGCGCTGAGTCCGCGGCCAATGAGCGGACGGCGCTCGCTTACTGCGTCACAGCCGGCCAAAAGGGGCGTGGCTACAGTGTATAAAGGTCGCTCTCCCAGCTCGTTCGTTGATTCTGTAGCATGAAGCGAAACGCTAGTGGCGCAAGCACGGCCGGGAACGCAATACTCGTTCCCTCATCTAGAGAGAACCGAGGTTACGTTAGGTAACCGATTCGTTCTCTTACGAGAGGTTCTCTCGTATTGCGTAAGCTAGCTTACGCTACGGGAACACCTGGTCAACGCCGTGCGCGCTAAGTAACCACTAAGCATCCCAGGGGAACACCGGGGGGAATCTATAAGTGGATGAAGATAATACGGCGGCCAGCATAGCGGCCGTTATCATCTAGTGCAAAAACGCCCAAGGCGGCCGGCGAAGGCGGGCCGTGATGTGTAGGCAATGCATAAGCACAAGTTATAAAATCTGACAAAGGTGGAGTGGGAGGCCCATCCCGCAGCCACACAAATGTCGTGGATGGAAATCCCGCAGGACCATGCCCACGATGAGGCCATGCCTCTGGTGGAATGAGCCCTGATGCCCAGAGGGCAAGGCAGGTCTTTAGCGGCATAAGCAGAGGCGATCGCGTCTACTATCCACCTGGATAGGGTCTGTTTCGAGGCGGCTAGTCCCTTGGTGCGGCCACCGAACGACACAAACAGCTGCTCCGAGCGTCTGAACGCGGCAACGCGTGTAGTGTACACTCTGATAGCCCGAACCGGGCAGAGGCGGTCAGCGTCACGTTCGCTATCGGATGCGGGCAGCGCCGATAGAGAGATCACTTGCGCCCTGAAAGGGGTACCAATCGCTTTTGGAACGTAACCGTGTCTAGGCTTTAGAATGACTATGGAGTCACTCGGTCCAAACTCTAGGCACGCGGCGCTCGAAGACAGCGCGTGAATGTCCCCCACACGTTTTACTGAGGCGAGAGCCGTCAGAAGAACGGTTTTTAACGAGAGGTATTTTAGCTCCACGGACTCAAGTGGTTCAAACGGTGGGGCTTTCAGAGCTTCTAGAACTATAGAAAGATCCCAGACCGGCACCGTAGGGGGGCGAGGGGGGTTCATCCTTCTGGCTCCCCTGAGGAAGCGGATGATTAGCTCGTCTTTGCCCAGAGACTGGGCGCGCCGGGGTTCAACGAACGCCGCGACGGCTGCCACGTAAACCTTAAGAGTGGATGGGGACCTGCCCTTATCCAGCATCTCCTGAAGGAACACTAGCAAAGACGAAACCTCGCACGTCCGTGGGTCCAAATTCTTGTCGGTGCACCATTTGGAGAACACAGACCATTTTGCAGCATAGAGCTTTCTGGTAGAATCCGCTCTGGCGTGTTTGATCGTGTTCAAAACCCCTTCTGGCAATTCGACGCATAGTCGTTGGTCACCCATGCATGAAGCGCCCAGCGCTGTGGATGGGGATGCCAGATCGAGCCGCGGGCTTGAGTGAGGAGATCTGCTCTGATTGGAATGGGCCACGGGGCTGTCTGTGACAGACGCGTTAGCTCCGGGAACCAAATCTGATTCTCCCAGCGCGGGGCTATGAGGAGCACCGAGTGGCGTGAGTCCCTGATTCTCTGAATGACCTGCGGTAGCAGAGAAATCGGGGGGAAAGCATAGAGCGGGCGGCGGGGCCAATCCTGGGCTAGCGCGTCCTCGCTCTTTGAAAAGAATATTGGGCAGTGAGCGTTCTCTTCTGACGCGAAAAGATCTATCTCCGCTCTGCCGAATAGGCGCCACAGTGTTTGGACTGTTTGAGTGTGCAGGGACCATTCTCCGGGGGAGACCAGGTTCCTGGACAGCCTGTCTGGACCGTCGTTCAGATGGCCCGGCACGTGCGTCGCTCTGAGCGATAGCAGGTGACTCTGGGACCACAATAGGATGCGGCGTGTCAGATGAAAGAGATTCTTGGATCTGACGCCGCCCTGACGGTTGATGTATGATACCACGGCCATATTGTCGGAGCGAATCAGGACGTGGTGACCGTTTATGCGCGGGAGGAAGCACAGCAGCGCGTTCTCGACCGCGATCATTTCCAGACAGTTTATGTGTAAGGAACTCTCGTGGCTCGACCACTGGCCGGCGGCCGGTGAGCCCTCGCAAACCGCTCCCCAACCCGAGTTGGATGCGTCTGTCGAGATGACTTTCCGGCGAGAGAAGGTTCCCATGGTAACGCCCCTCTGAAACCACTCGCTTGCTGCCCATGGCTGCAGTGCAGTGATACATGTCTGAGTAATCCTGATCATCTGGCGGCCCGTCGTCCACTCGTGGTGGGATACGCGGCTCTTTAACCAGAGTTGAAGGGGGCGCATGTGCAGAAGACCCAGCTGTAGCACAGCGGAGGCTGAAGCCATATGACCCAGCATCCTCTGAAGCGATTTCAGGGATGTATGGGTACCCATCTGAAACGAGGCGGCTAGGCGCTGAACACGGCGCGCGCGCTGTGTGGATAAGCGAGCCGTCATCGTGATAGAGTTCAAATCTATTCCAAGGAACGAAATAGTTTGACTGGGCTGGAGAGAGCTCTTTGTCCAGTTGACAGAGAGTCCCAGCGCTTCCAGATGGTTGAGGAGAACTGTGCGGTGCGACAGCAGCTCCGTCTGGGAATCTGCTAGAATCAGCCAGTCGTCCAGATAATTCAGTATGCGCAGCCCCTGACTTCGCAGGGGGGCGAGCGCTGTATCCATGCACTTCGTGAACGTACGGGGTGCTAAGGATAGGCCGAACGGGAGAACGGCATACTGGTAAACTTGGCCCTCGAAGGCGAAACGTAGGAATGGCCTGTGATGAGGGTTTATCTGGATCTGAAAATAGGCGTCTTTCAGGTCTAGAGAGATGAACCAGTCCCCCTGGCGGACGTGCGCGAGGAGTTTCCTGACTGTGAGCATTTTGAACGGTCTCTTCATGAGCGCTTTGTTCAAAGCCCTGAGATCTAAGATCGGCCTGAGGCCGCCGTCTTTCTTGGGAACCAGAAAATAACGGCCGTAAAACCCCGACTCGGTCATAGATGGCGGGACTCTCTCTATAGCGCCCTTCTGCAGTAGCTTGGCTATTTCTAAGCGAAGCGTGTTCATAGCAGCCGGGCTGACAGCGGATTCGAGCCGCACGCGCGAGCGTGGCGGGCGGCGACGAAACTGTAATCGATACCCATTCTTTATTATGCTTAAAACCCACGGGGAGATGCCGGGGATGGCTTCCCACGCTTCGTAGCATACGGCTAGTGGTTGAATGGCGATTTCGCCCTGATTGCTGCACATCGCGGGCTGGACACTGGGTGTGGGCACGCTTATAATGTGGAAGGCAACAGGACTTACACTCAGAGAGGAGTTTATGGGCCTTGAGACAGAGCGGGCAGAGGGGGGACACGCGCACGGGCTCGTGGGCGTGCTTATGTTCTCTGCTACTGGAGCGGATAGTGCACGCTCCGTGAGAATGGGCTCTGCGAGAGACCCTGGGCATAAAGTGCTTGTGTGTGTACGTGAGCACATGGTTGTGGGCACATTTTTTACACTTGAGGCTTTTATGCTCTTTTTGTGAACTCTCTGGGTAGCCGTGAAAACGGCTTTTAGTCGCTCGCAAGCGGGCAGGGAAACCGGCTTGTTTGTGGCGGTAAACACTACTGTAGTCAGCGGTGAGACGGGGACTAACAGTGGGCGAAGCTTTGACGGTGGTCCGGCCGCAGCGGGAGAACGCCGTCTTTTTCTCAGCTGTGCTAGGCAGACTTCTGTTGATCGGGCTTCAGCGTGATCTTGGGTCGAGGCCCCCGGGGAGGAGGCTGTCTGCGGCGGCTGTCTGAGCGAGAGCGAGGGCGGCCGCCCTGTCTACGCTGGGGCTGCTGAGCTTGCTGAGGCGGGCGCTGCTGAGTGGTTCTGGCAGGCGGCTCGTGAGAACGGCCCGTCGAAGAGCTCGAGCGGCGGGGCAGGAACAAGTTCATGGCCTGAGTCGCTTTTTGAACCTCGGAGAAGCGGTCAACGATGCCCGTGACGGCAGATCCGAAGAGCCCGGTAGGGGAAATAGGCGCGTTGAGGAACGCAGCACGTTCTGACTCTCCCATGTCGGTAAGCGTGAGCCATAAGTGTCTCACGGCGACACAGAGGGCGGCCATGCATCTCCCTAGAGCTTGTGCGGCGGCTTTAGTGGCGCGAAGGGAAAGATCCGTAGCGCTTCTCAGATCCGAAAGGACGGGCGGTTGCCTCCCGCTGCTCGCCATTTCACACAAGATGTCGCTCTGGAGCACCTGGAGGACAGACATCGAATGCAGCGCTGAAGCGGCCTGACCGGCGGCGGAATAGGCGCGGGCATGGAAGTTAGAGGTCGCTCTGCACGCTTTAGAGGGAAGCGTATGAGCAGACCGCCATCTAGCAGAGGGCGGGCAGAGATGAGCGGCGACCGAGTCCTCGACGGGCGGCATGGCAGTATAACCCTTCTCAGCAGCTCCGTCCACTGAGCGCAGCGAAGCGGACACATCAGAGCGATTACGAGCCGAGAGAGGGGCATTCCAGGATTTCGTGAGCTCGCTGTGAAGCTCAGGCAGGAAAGGTGCAGCCCGGCTGCAGGCGGGGGCCGGACGCCGGTGCAGGAACTTCCCATCCATGCGGTTCGGTGGTTGCTCAGGGAGAGGAGCCCACTCGAGACCCAGGCGGCTAACGGCCTGAGAAAGGAGGCGCGTTAGTTCCTCTTCGATGCCGGCGCGGGTCCCCGCAGACTCTCTCGTCGATGAGCCGATCGACGACCAATCCTCGCTGTCCGAAGCGTGCAGCGAACAAGAGTCCTTCTCATCCGCGGTGTCATCGGAGGCGACAGAGCGGCCACTCGGCGGCAACTGTAAGTCCGGCAGGGGCGGAGAGGGAGAGCGGTCGGTGGGCGGCGGCGGCGGCCCACATGGATCCGCAGGGGGCTCCGGCGGCCTCTGGGAGCGGCGTTTCTTCTTCCGCGGCGAAGTGAGAGGCGGCGCTGGAGCGGTTTTGACCGCCTGTAGTCGAGCCCGCAGGGTTGACAGCGGCAGGTCCTCGCAGTGGTCGCATCCTCCGTTGGCGAGGGCGAGCTCTGCGTGTTCCACTCCGAGACAGAGAGCGCAGATGGGGTGGCGGTCTCCATCCTCGAGCGGAGAGCGGCATGAGCCGCAGGAATTACGAGGCATCTTTAAAAAGACGCTCGTGCTCTTTTAGAAGGAATAATAAGAAAGGATACGCGTCGGATGGCGCTAGCTTGCTGGGCGGCTGAAGGTGGCAGACGGCCGGCTTCCTCAGACTCCGGAGCTCGCTAGACGGTGCCTTCTCAACGACGGCGGCTTCTTCCCAGGACAGCGGATGCGTGTAGCTCGCTGAATGAACAAGAATCGACGAACGAGCTGGGAGAGCGACCTTTATACACTGTAGCCACGCCCCTTTTGGCGGGCTGTGACGCAGTAAGCGAGCGCCGTCCGCTCATTTGCCGCGGACTCAGCGCCGCTCTCCCATAGGTTCGTGCATTCTTTCTGAGCGAACCAATGAGCCGCTAGCTAGCCCGCTCATGGTCTGCCTCAGAAGAGACTGCGTTGACAATGATTACAAAATTATGGAATAATTTTTTGGCTTCAACTTCTCAGCAAAGATGAATCTTTCCCGTAGCGTAAGCTAGCTTACGCAATACGAGAGAACCTCTCGTAAGAGAACAGCTATTTTTAATTGTAATTATATCTCAGAATATTACTGGTATAAATTAATACTGAAAATCTTCAGACGGTAGCTCTTGAAACAAACATGATTGGGAAAAAAAAAAAATATATATATATATATATATATATATATATATATATATATATATAATAACATCAGACAGGTTTGGACTGACATTCACAGTATACAATAACCTTGAAAGTTGTGAACTATCTATTTAAACATTAGTACATATTTCTGTGGCTCGATGAAGAGTACATTCATCTGGCTGCATATGAATGAGACGTGTGCCATAATGCGGTCTCAACTCCGTCCCGCCGTCCCCCCTCTCAGAGAGAGGGAGAAGATTTACACAGGTGTGGGTGTCCTTTATTGTCACCTGTCATTTGGCTGTCCATGCTAGCAGTGTCATAAATCATTCTCAAATGGAGCTTTTCAGCAGAAAGTGACTGATTAATGTTCCCGTTCTTCCTCAGACTAGCACCTGACACCCAGAGAGACAGCTACAGCAAACTTCTAGACATGACCCACACAAACTTTTTGGAGTTACAGTGCTTGGTGACAGGGAGGCTTTACAATAACACCATAGGTTCAATTATCTGTGTTAACATTCACATTCAGATTTGCCTTCTCGGTTTAAGTTTTATAATACTTATGCAGTGTTGCGCATGATAAACCTATTTGAAACAAATCTGGCATCCCTCCTTGCATTCTGTAATCTGGCAATACTAGCATTTGTTTTGCGATTTACTATCTCTGCACACACTCTTTTTTTTTAATGGTTTTGAAAGAAATCTCATGCTCACCAAGGCTGCATTTGTTATATCAAACATGATCAAAACTTTACAAAATCTGCTGTATGCAATATTTTGTGTCTTCGTTAGTGATTTTTAAAAAGTAAAAAAAGTCACCTGCTCATCCTGCACAGGGCAAAACTGTAGCAGGACACCAACTGCTAAGGTGTACTTGATAGTGTTTAAAAAATATATAATAAAGTATCAGTTATATTCTATATCAGGCTTTTGAGGTATCTTAATCATAATTGTATTTGCATTATATCCCCCACCAAAAAAAACAAACAAACAAAAAACAACAACAGCTCTTTGATCATAAAAATAAGAATTTAAATATCATTGATGAGACTCATTATGTCTGGCCATATACATTTCAGGAACTGTACTACATTTTCAGTTGTGCTTCTAAGTAAAATTGAGCTGTGTTTTCCTCCTTGGTTGTGAGCTCCATAATCTCCTATGTCATAGTGTATGAGCCATATATATATTTTTTTTTTTGGATTTTGCCTAAATATTCAATAAATTGTTCCATAAAAATACATTTTTGATCAATGTAATGTATATAATATATGCATATGATGTATATATGATATATATATATATATATTTTTTTTTTCATTTTTTGTTTTACTGAGCCTACAAACAAACTTCCTTTCTTTCACCTGAGTCATCTTTCATAAGTGAGTTCTACGGTTAAACATTTTCCTCCAATGGCTTTTTCTTATAATATACTGTGCTTTAGTTTGACACACTTTCAGTGACTTAACAAGCACTTTCTAAACAATTGTAATGGTCTTGGTAAATGCTAAAACTTTTGTAATCGCAGTCACAAATAATGCTAAAATATGTCTTCTTTCTTTTCTGTGCAATTGCTTGTTTCATTGAAAGACATGAATTTTGACTATGTAGCACGTTGGCTTGCTCAACTTATACAGCCTCGCACTGTCATTCCTCTATCATCCGGAACAATAGGGAAGTATCTGTTGAGAAAGATGGCAGTTGATGCAGGGAGTGGAGTGCTTTAAATTGCAGTGATAGGCACCGCCGTTCACATTGGGCAAATGCCATCTGTTCCCAATGATAGCCATATGGTTAGCTTTCTTTCCCAGGGTATAAAATACAAACAAATGTGTCAGAATGCAAGGACTTTTTCCACAGACGTGCAGAGACTCGGCTAGAGGCAGCATTGCAATGTGCAGGGAAGTAATTGATATCGCCACCGTCGTGTTATGAGTTTGTTGTTGTTGCTTTTTTTGGGGGGTAAGTGAATCTGTCATGGCTGAGGAAAGGGACATTTTCACTGTGTTACTGGAAAAAGCAAACACTTCCGGGTTTTTTTTTTTTTTTTTTTTTTTTTTGCTAGGGGCCCTTAAGTTTTACCATCATGTTCTATGACGGACGGACAAACTGACTGACTGTGGGAAAGCTGTGTCTCTCCATCCTCTTGCCTTTGTTTTGGTGGCTAGTGCTGGAAATTAGCAGACACAATGAGGTTTTGTTTAGCATGAGGCAGGCGTAGAGCTCCTGGTTTGTTCTTTGCATGTGTGTGTTCATGTATGTGTGTGTTGGTGGGTGAATCACTGAAGCCTGGGAGAAGGCCGTGGCCCCACCTCACATGGCAGAGAAGAGCTGAAAGGCTCATTAATCAAACTCCGAGTCACAGATGTGATGGCTTCCACACAAACTGCCAGCAGACTGTGAAAGTCACATCCAACAGAGTCAACTGTCAAGCAGCTAGGCCACCATTTCCACCCGACCTTGCTCGTTCCTCATTTCTTTTCTCTAAAATCCTCTTCCATCCATTAATTATTTCCTTCCTCCCTGTCCCGCAACTCTCATAATGATCAGTTAGAGTCTTGGTTTAATACTAAAGTTTAGATTGAACGCCATTATGTTTACAATCAGAATTAAGTTCACGTTCGTTCATTTATTCTCAGATGCCCAAATCTATATGTGTACATTTTAATTATGCTATGAATTATGACATTTTCCTAGGCTCAACGCTAAGGGTTTTTTTTTTTTTCAGTCTGTCATAGAACATGATGGATAGGACTTGTTTGTGAAACTTAAAGGGCTCCTAGCGAAAAAAAAAAAAAAGAATAAATGAAAAGGCTCAAAAATGATGGGTTGACGTGGAAGTGTTACTCGCCGCGCCAATATTTTTACTGGTTCCTTTTACTGTAACGCTTAATCCAAGGAAGATGAAGCAAATATAACACAAGGTTTACAACACAACTCAAAACTAGACAGCCAATATGCGAGACAGCGTTTGAAACATGAACAATACTGGACAAATGAAGAGTGCTCAAGAAAGAACTTAAATACACTGTGATGATAACTCAATAATGAACAGCTGTGATGGTAATCAGTGTCCATAGAAAGTAATGAGTGGCGGGAAACCAAAAACAAGTGATTAATGTAAATACACTAAAAGTTCATGGATTAAACTAACCTGAACATAATGGTGGCAGAATGCTATGGAGTGAATCATGTGGCATAACTAAATTCAATTTGAGTGAATATGCAGTGGAATAACAAATATTGTGTTTTACAAATATTAAGAAATGAGCCTAGATAATAGGCCTTTGCACAAATACCAAATCTAAAGCATGCAAAGGCATATCTGTCTGTTACGATCGTGAGATCTCTCGGCTCGATTTTCTCACAAATGTGTCGAGGCGGATTTTCTCACAAACGCTGTTGAGTAACTTCCTCTTCTAAAACAGTAGATGGCGCTAAAATAGGGGATTAATTTAGCGCTAGTCTCCTGGGAAAAGCAATGATTTGAAACGTGCTTGCCTTTGCCTACAGCTGAGGAAAAAAGTTTCTATCTTACTTTATTTACAATACACATCTTGAGGTTTTCTTTTGGAAGGGTTAGGGTCAGATCGAGTTTGTTTGCGAGTCGAGTTTTCCTTTTCAAATCCGATCGAGTTTGTTTGCAAAATGCTGATGATGGTAATGTTCCCTGATCCAGAACAGTGATTTCAGGGTCTCATCGTTATAAGGGCAGTTGACTGCGAGACGGCAAAACTCATCCGTAAAAATAGAGTGGAAAAAATCCGTCTGAGACTCGGCTCTTTGTGTGCGTGCTCGGAAAAAGTGAGCGAGAACTGAATTGAGTTTTTGCATCTTCTTGCGCTTGAAACTGAATGATTAAAAATCATTTCAATGTTTAAATTGACAAAAAAACACGTTTTTTAAAAACACGTGCATAAACTTTCGTGGCGGCGCTGCACTGGCCTGGTTTGACAAGTTACAACTCCATCACTGTCCCGTCTTTCATGCTGGCTCTGGGCAATCGGACAGTCCTTATTGTCGAGCTCTGTGTCTTTTTGTTTTGTTGTTTAGTTATTGTGTTGTTGTTTTTTTGTGCCTAAAAAAATGAGACAACTTGCTGAACATGCTAATTAGCTATCATCTAGACTACCAAACATTTTGGTTGTAGTTTTTATAGGTTTGGTTTGGTTTAGAGAAAACAAACATGCTGAGCAGATAACTAATTAGCTACTACACTACATTTGACTTATTATACTGTATCGATCATTAGCTACCATCTAAATTACCTGTTGTTTATTTTTATTTAGTTTCTATTGGTTTGGTTTGAAGGAAATAAACTTTCATAGCAGATAGCTAGTTAGCTACTATCAAAACTACCAATTTTTTTGTTTCTGTTAGCACAGTCTCATCCCAAGTCGTCATATAACTGACGTCTTGGGACATCTTTTGACCATACGTCAACATCCGCCTTTTTAGGGTACCCTTAAACGTCGGGTTAGTTGACGATCCCGTGCCGTCATACAACTGATGCTTTACCTTTAATGTCAGTTAGGTGACGGGGTAGGTTTAGATCTGGGGTAGGGTTAGGATCTGATAACGTCATCTAACCAACGTTTAAGGGTACCCTAAAAAGGCGGATGTTGACGTATGGTCAAAAGACGTCCCAAGGCGTCGGTTATATGACGTCTTGGGATGAGACTGCGCTGTTTCTGTTTGAACTTGACGATCAAACAGGTAATTAGTTACTGACTAAACTTTCAAAGTCATGCTGAAATGGCTGAAACAGACGCTATTTATAATGTTATTCCAGCTTTACAGGGCTTTTTTTTTTTGCCCATCAGTTTTCCTTTCACAGCATCCTTGATTATGCAGCACTCTTTAACTCAATTTAATCCCTTCTCTCACTTCCAGTCCCCTGTTTCTTAGTGAAGAACCATTATCTCTCATAATCTATGATCCTAATCTACAGCCGTCACAACCAGCTCAATCACACCCGGCGCCGAGCTTTAATCAGACACCCACTGCCATCTCCACATTGTGATTGACAAAGCCACCCTGCCAGCCTGAGAGGTGGGAAATAATAATAAAATAAATAAACTGTGTGGTCCCTGGATGGAAGAGGGCCAGTGACAGGCTTCCACGCTGGGGGCCCGGTGTCACTGCACTGGCAGTCTCATCACACTGCCACCAGAACCCAGCCATTTGCATCCAGGCCAGGGACAGATAATTAGAAGGATTCCTGCCTGTCAGCATTAATCTGGGCAGCGGTGAAACGTCCTGACAAGGAAATGGAGATGGAGAGGTTTTGCAGGAGCGGTTGGCAAAGGAGAGTGTGGTTCAGTAGAGGCAATCATAGCTCCTTACAAATAAGAGTGATAATATTAGTGGCCTATAACGGTAATTCATTTGGAGTGCACTGAATGCTGATATGTAACGCCTGCATTTAATATACCTCGCTTGTTGTAAATGTCTAAGAAGATGAATATTTCAAGCTTAATTGACTTCAATTTGCTGTTACCCAGTCTTATATTGTAAAAATGCAATGCAAAATACAAAAAAAACAAAAAGTATTGTAAAAGTAGCGTTTAGTCAAGCTTCTATGTCATAACCAGTCTATTTTTGTCATTGCACAGGCACGTTGAAATGCTAGCTGTGTCATTTTTTTTTAAATCTCACCACAAGGGAACCTTCATTGTTAATTGCTTTGAAAAGTTTGAAATGTGTCGTCAGTTGGAAGGATATATTAAACTAAAATGATCTTCAATCCCTATGGATTATTCTCATATATATTTTTTTATATATTTTTCGTACACATTTATATAATTAATTTATTGTGTTTTAGGAGTATTCAGAGCTCACACTATTATATGATAACAGATATAGGAGGCAGTGTTGTAGTCGAGACCACCTCACTCGAGTCCGAGTCGACACCGAGACCAGAGAGAGTCGAGTCCGAGTCGAGACCGAGACCAGTGAGGGTTGATTACCTAATTTACTTTTATTTACTTAGAGAAATCCTTTTTTTTTTTTTTTTTTTTTTTTACTGAATGTGATCAGTTTAGGGTAAAAAGGCCACATAGTAGGTGGTGTTAAAAGTAATTTTATTACAATTTGTCATGTGCAGTTGCGCACTAGAAAATCACCAATCACTGGGCGTGTCAATCAATTTAAAGAAATATTTTATTAACATACATTAATAATCATGAAAAATATTTTTAATTGAACTCTAGTGGACTCGGGGATAATTCCGAGTCCTAAAAAAAAAAGTGTTCGAGTACGAGTCAATTCCGAGTCCAAATGGACACGAGTCCATGACAAGACCAAGACCATTAAAATATGGTCTCGAGACCGAGTCCGAGACGAGTCCGAGTCTCGAGTACTACAACACTGATAGGAGGTGTGCGAAAAAACTCAAAATAAATAGTACTCACATTTAAAGTGATAGTTCACTCAAAAATTAGAAAGTCAGAAATAAATTCAGCATTCTTACATAGAAAAAAAAATCATACAGTTTTGCTATATGGCAGCCCATTCTCACCCCAAAGGCGTCACTTAACTGACGATGCCTTGGGAAGCATTTGGACATGCTTCAATATCTGACGCTTTAGGCGCCCTTTAGCGTCAGTTAGATGACGCCCTAGGATCGCGTGTACCCTACTCCCACCCCACACCTAAACCTAACCGCGTCCTCTAACTGATGCTTTCCTTTAGCGTCAGTTAGATGACGCCGTAGGATCGCGTCATGTAAGTGACGCTAAAGGGTGCCTAAAACGTCAAATATTGAAGCATGGTCAAAGGTGACGCCTTGGGGTGAGAATGCGTTGTATATGGATATGAGGGTGAGTACATTTTCAGACAAAATTTTCATTTTTGGGTGAACAACGTTTAGCCAATAGTACCTTAAAGGGATTTACAACGTTTAGCAAATAGTAACTTAAAGGGATAGAAGTTACTGTTGGCTAAACTGGTATATGTATGTGTTGCAGTTTTACACCTGACATTGGTAACTTCTTTCATTCTCCTGATGAGTGTAGTGTCTTGGCCTAGTGAATCGTACCTCTACGATGTCTACGGTTCTGTCATAGGAGCCCTGATCAGACGCGACCTTCCCTCTCCGCTGACTTTACATGGCCTGAATGCCACTGTCTCAGAGTACTTTTAGAGGAAATGTGGACTGTCATCCTGTCAATTAGATGGTGATCTCAGTGCTCCGCAGAGGTGCTACAGATCCCACGGAGCCCTTAGCCCTGACTGATATAAGGGCCATGGTGCCACTCTGGCCCCTGGGCAGATGGTCAGCAAGCATCCTGAAAGCCGAGGGCACTTGGGTCTTTCATTGGCATTCAGTGGTCACGTTCAAACTCTGCCCCTCAGAGGTGGGTAAGAAGGACAGAAGGAAGGATGAAGGTTGCTCAGACATGGTTGATGAGGAGAAGGTCTGTCACCACATCTGCCCTTCTGCAACCTCTCTGGTTGAGCACCACACACTAATTAATAAGTGTGTGCACAGGTAACCCGACAGCTAAGCCCATTTCTGAAGACGTTTGCAGTTTCTGCACTGATTTTGCTAGAAAATATATATATGGCATGGGTTTAACCCTCAAGTTCTGTTTGGGGTCTTAGAGATTCCAAGATTATTTTTTACAATTTTTTGCATTTTATTTTTGATTAAATGCCTTGGTGAGCATTAGAGACTAAAATATTTTGTAAAAATCTTACCAAGTCTAAACTATTGAGCGTTTGCAGTAGCGCTGTTAACCACCATACAAACCAATCAAATGCAAAGGGCCCCGCAGGCTTGGGGCCCCTCAATTCATGACTCCTTTTTACATAATTTACCGGGCAGTTGAGATAAGAAACAAACAAAACACACATATCCAAGTTGGAAAAAAAAAAAAAAAACATTTAAAGAGAAGAAACCCAATCCTGAAAGAATGCCAAAGCTTACAATTATTATTATTTATTTTATTGTTTTTTTTTTTTGTTTGTTTGTTTTGTTTTTTGCACTGAAAAATCAATATGAAACATCTGATGAGTGCCTGTGCATTTGCCGAAAGCTATATGGTTGTGAATCGAATTCCAATTCTGCAATCGCATAATTAAGGTCAGGAATCGGATACTTATTATAAAATTGAAATTGATAATCGATATCTGTGTTCACAATTAATGTGATTTTCAACTATTCAAGCGCAGGAAGATGTACTCAACTCTGATATAGTGCACAAATACTGAATTCAATTGAGTTCTCTTGTGCTTGAATGTACAAATACACTCTAAATTGTCCTTGTAAAGTCACTGATCTTGACTGAATAACTAGAGTAACTTTATTCTATATTTAATTTATAAAAAGCAAACTATGCAGTGTTGTTATACTTTGATTATATTTGATTTCTTAGACTTTATTCAGTTGTATTTATTTGTGCTACGGCTATTTTTTTAAAAATTATTATTATTTGTGACTGTTTAATTGTCTTTATTAATGTTTGAAATATATAAGTTGTGCCACATCCTGACTTTGCTTAGAGCCACCTAAAATTGTAAACCCGCCCCTCACCGCACCGGTTGTGCATGCGGTATACGTTATAATTATTATTTTTTTTTAGTGTGATAGTATGATGGCCAAGGTTATGAAACAGGGATAGAGTATTCTGCTCAGTGCTCTGCTGAGGATTGTCTTGATGTGACAGGCTGCTATGTTAGCTCAAGTTGTTTTTGACAGAACACCAAGAAAAGACGAGCAGAAAGAAATGCACACTGAATTCCTCTTCAGAAGCAACAGTCTCTGAAATAACTTTCTTTCTTTCTTTCTTTCTTTCTTTCTTTCTTTCTTTCTTTCTTTCTTTCTTTCTTTCTTTCTTTCTTTCTTTCTTTCTTTCTTTCTTTCTTTCTTTCTTTCTTTCTTTCTTTCTTTCTTTCTTTCTTTCTTTCTTTCTTTCTTTCTTTCTTTCTTTCTTTCTTTCTTCCTTCCTCCCTTTCTTTATTTGGTTAGGTTCATGCGAACTCCCAATTGGTTAGCAGTTGGTAAGATAGCAAATCCTTTCTTACTTGTTCTTGTTTACAATTATAGTTCAAATATGCTGATAAAAGTGAGATTTTGTGTGTGTTAAGTCTTGATGCTTAGCTCAAGGGACATTTGTACTTTGGCTCAGACCAAGCAATCAAACCAAGTGTGGACAGAACTAGATTTGAACTTCCTCTTCATGACGTCTTTGAATCAGTGCCCAAATTGTGTGGGATTTGTTTCCTCCTCTGGCAATATACGTATATCTTGTCTGTTTCAATATTATGTTATCTTATTTGTTGAGTTAAGCCAGGTTGACTAATCTTGACATCTTTAAATCAATGTCCAGATTGGCTCAGAGCAGATTTCTCAAATGTAGTTATTCCTCTTTATTCTTTACTCTATGTTTCGACTACTGGCAACCATCTATAGCAGTGTGACTGTTTGTTGCAATTTGTGTGATATCCAGTGACAATGTTATGAAAGGCCATTTAGAGATGAATGATGCTCCTTGTCACTCCCTCGATCTCTCCTTCTCTATCTCTCTCTCTGCCATACTCTCATTCATCTCTTGTCTTTTTTGAACTTGGGCGCTCTTGCTGGAAGGGGAGCAGATCTAATCAGAGAGTTAGGCTGCTCTGTGTAGCCTCTATGTTGGCTCCGGGCTGACCCAATGCTTTCTCAGGCAATCCGTCATTCAGTGTTGCCCTGTCCGAGATCAGCTCAGGCCTCTCCTCACAACCACACACACAATCCAGAGCTCAATGTCAAGCCATGGACTACTTGACGAAGTGAACCGTTTGAAGACTTCCTGTCTTTGCTGGAAACCATACCACCTGCTGTCCTGAAGCCCGTGGCTGCTTGCCCTCTTCTGGTTTGAAAGAGGTCAGAATACACGTTGTTTCCGACCAGCTCTGCCAATCTCCTCAGGTTTCCGACCCCGGCCGCGAGTATCAACCATCCACATCATAAAAAACAGTAAGAGGGCACGAGCAAAGGCAACGGCCTCCTGCAATTCTGGCCGGTAATGTCTTGCTCTATTTCAACACGTTCAGATCTATCGTTCGCCCTCTGCCCTGGTCTCTTTTGTATCATCATCTTACTACTGTTAGTACTGATGTACTCTTTTGTCGCTATGCTATTACTACTGGAAATACCAGTGTTGTAGTACTCGAGACTCGGACTCGTCTCGGACTCGGTCTCGAGACCATATTTTAATGGTCTTGGTCTTGTCATGGACTCGTGTCCATTTGGACTCGGAATTGACTCGTACTCGAAAATTTTTTTTTTTAGGACTCGGAATTATTCCCGAGTCCACTCGAGTTCAATTCAAAATATTTTTCATGATTATTAATGTATGTTAATAAAATATTTCTTTAAATTGATTGACACGCCCAGGGATTGGTGATTTTATAGATTTTCAACTGCGCATGACAAATTGTAATAAAATTACTTTTAACACCACCTACTATGTGGCCTTTTTACCCTAAACTGATCATATTTGTTAAACTCTAAGTAAATTCAGTAAAAAAAAAAAAAAAAAAGGATTTCTCTAAGTAAATAAAAGTAAATTAGGTAATCAACCCTCACTGGTCTCGGTCTCGGTCTCGACTCGGACTCAAACCTGTCTCTGGTCTCGGACTCGACTCGGACTCGACTCTCTATGGACTCGGTCTCGACTCGGACTCGACTCTCTCTGGTCTCGGTGTCGACTCGGACTCGAGTGAGGTGGTCTCGACTACAACACTGGGAAATACACAACGCATTCTCATCCTAGGACATCATATTGTGACGCTTTTGACAATGCGTATATATTCAACGGACATGGCACCCTTTAACGTCAATATAACACGCTTCGGTTATGGGTAGGTTTAGGTCTGGGTTAGGGTTAGACCACTAGGAGGCGCCTTCTGGCCTATAAATATCTGCGTCTTAAGGGTGCCATGAGCGTTGGATGTAGACGCATTGTCAAAAGAGTCAGTATATGACGCCTTGGGATGAGAATTGGCTCAAATACACTAGTATTTAAACTGTGGCTGATATCAAACTGATAATTATGTTCAATTTATAGCAGAAAACCGATAAATGGATTTTAAAAAAAATTCTAAAATTATTTGTTTTAAATTCTAAAAATAAGTTTAAGCGTCCCCAAATTCTTAGTGTTTTTTAAGATTAACCTTAAGTGCAAGTTAGTGTCTGCAAAGTTAAAGGGGGGGTTGACTGCTTTTTTTCTTTGCATGATTGTGTTTATGGGGTGCAATATAACATGTATTCGTGGTTTTTCGTTTTTAAAAAGTCTTATTTTTCATAAACTTCACGTTTATTGTCAGCCGCGCTCTCCTCTGTCCTCGAACGAGCGGTTGACTTCCTGATTCTATCAAAACACTCCCTCAGGAACACGTCGTGGGCTCAGATTGGTTAGCTTGGTCCGGTAAGTTGTGATTGGCTAAACTGTCGCTTACGTTGTCCGGAAAGTTAACGCCCATTACCTTTACGGGCACGTCATGAGCTCTGGTCCAGATGTAAATATGCGTCGAACTGCAGTATCAGTATGACCCAGAATCAGACAGAGAAAGCCGCGATGAAGCGAGTCAAACAGAATCACACCACACACGGCTCTTAATAAACGTTTCTGAATGATAATTTGCTACATTTTTTTTACGTTATACACGTTTTTTTTTAACACAATAGCATCTAACTGGCAACAATAGCAACTGACTGGCTACTAATGTTATACTCAAACAGCGTTGGCATTAGTTTACGTTCTTGATCAAATCGAAAATAACGCATAAATCATAAAAATACATTTACAACATTAGCACTTATACAAAATTCATGTTTGTACGCGTTTGTCGTAGACACAAAATAGCATAACTAATAGCCTAGTGGCAATAAAGCTAGCGCTGGCATTTGAAAAAGAAAACTAAAACACAAGGCTAACATTACGTCTGGAATTATACATGCAAATACATTTAAAATGGTTAAGTCTTAGCCTACTTACAGGTTGTGGCCCAACAACTGCTGCCTCTGGTTTTAAAGTCGGAACTGCTTTATGTTTACAGTTTCTCGTTGAATCCCGGTGTTGAACTCGTGGAGATTCTGGAAGCTGTCTTCCGTAAAATGCGCAGCACAGAGAGCTAGATTACGATTTCATTTTCAGGAACATAATCAAACATAAATTGTATTCATTGTTGACGAAGTACAGCGTCCGTGGGAAGTTCGAAGACATAAGACCTGACAGCTGGATGAACAACTCACTCGACGAGCTGGAGCTGCTGAAATATGGCCATGCCCTTTTTCTGCTTATTCCGGAGGGAGTGGTTGATGCAAATGTGTGGGTTAGTGACATACCATAACCCAGCTGTAGTCCCAATCCAGTCGTTTTTGTAGGCAATACACTTCCTGATTTATAAAAGATGATATCTCTGCTTGCACTGAACTTTCAGTGCTGCAACTTTGCAGATACTGTTCATGCCCCCTTTAATCTAAACTTTATTGTAGGGTAAACAAACGACATACTGATTTGTTTAAAACATCTCTAATAATTATTTATTTTTTAACATTATTATTATCATCATTAGTTTGTGTGGGATGACATCATGAAGTTAATTCACATGACACACAAGAACAAATTAGGTTTTATGTTATTGACATGCAGCTATATTGGTGTTCCACAGAAGAAATTCATATGATGACTTGAAGAAAAGTAAATAGGTTTACATTTGTGGTTGAACTATGCCTTTACTCATAGGTTGGCACTTGAATCTGTCTAGGTACAAACAATAAGAGACAATTTCTGTGGAAACAAGAGGCAATGAGAAACAAATTATAATCTTAATACGATAACAGGCAAGTATTACATCATCGATAACCGTTTACTTCCACAATTAGACAAGATATCATTCATGCCAATTATGATCCATACTAAAATCATTAAAATCAAATTCGAGTTTAGTAGGTAATTATTCTTGTTTATTGTTGAATTGTGTGAACTTTTGTCTAAAATTAAGTCTTAAGATTAAAAAAGATGCTTATATTGCTGCATTATGATGAAGCATATTCTAAACTTTAATGCGTAACAGAAGTGAAATTTAATATCATTTGCACTGCAGTTGACAAAATAACACTCCCTTCCTAGTTTACAAAACCAGCAGTCATCCTCAAGAGACGCACACGTCACCGCAGAAGACGAGACGGCACGTTTGTTTAAAGCAGACTGGCAATAAAACGGTCCAGCTTAGTGGCGAGCAAATGTCGGGTTAGTTTTAGCCTTTTATTGGCGTTGGATATCAGTGACAGCCCCGATCAAAGAACGCCGTCACAAATGAAGCTGTCAAAATGGCTGGCAGCTGAGTCAGGCAGCTAAAGGGGGAGAAACAGAAAGAGAGATTTTCATTTGCTTTCAAATGCATCATGACCACGATGAAGCCTTCATAAACAGACAAAAAGATGGCTAAAACGTGTTAGCGCAGCGCGACACGATGAATTATAAATGCGTGTGGAGGATTATAAAAACAATGAGCGAAGGCAGCGGAATCCCTCAACCTCGGGCAGATAGACTAATTAACACTTTCGACATGAATGTATGATCTCATTATAGCTCTTGAGCTTATGTAACGTGGCATTGCACCATTGTTGCGAGCGCGGAGAAAGCTTAACGCCGTTTAGAACATCTATTGTTTAGAGTTAAGGTTTAGTTACGTAAACATTTACGCAGCTCAAAAGTCGTAGGGAGACGCGTTATGTTGTATATTTTGGGCTTTTTGCTATGAGTTCTTCCTGCTAATTTTCTGATAATGGCCAATTATCTGCTCTTTTTTCACTAATTAGGAGATAAATATCATCAATCATTGTCTATTAATGTTGATGAGTCGCTTGCATGAAATTAGCGTTTATATGCCTAATGAGTGTGCCCTTTTCCTCTATTCGTAGCATTCGAAACACTCATTTGCCGACACAAAGTATGCATGGTTAGGTGCTTCTGTTGTCCAGTAATTCGCGTACTTGATGGTCATGACATGTCTCAATGACCGAGTCTCACAGAGGCACTCTCCGGACATAGAACGAGGGTGAATTAAGTCATCTTCTTTAATGCGTTCACAAAAAAAAAATGAAGAAAGAAAAGCTTGGAGTGAGGCCTATACGTTCCCTGCTGCTATCCTCCTCCTCCTCCTCCTCTGTTTCTCCCTCTCTCTGTCTGTCTAGGTCTCTCCTTCACTGTCTGTCTGTGAATGTGTGGGAACTACAAGGCGCGCTCTTTTTTAGCCCCTCGCGGAATGAATCAGCTTGGATTTCTAAGGCTGTAGAAGTGTCCCATTGTTATGATGTCACCTCAGCTCAAGAAGGATGACCTCTGGACCCTATGGATTCATGGCTGTTTCGTCGCCCCCATTTCTGACAAGGATAGCTGCCTTTGTCCTCCCACTAGGGGGTATCCAAGCCGTTTGGAATAGATTTCGAAGGACTCGCGGCTTAAGACATACAACTTTGTGTGTCGCCGTTGTCTTTCGATTTTTTGTGGTACCTCTTGACTCTGGCTTCATTTTCCTCTTTCTCTCTGTCTTCCTTTCACTCTGTCAGTCTTCCTGTCTTTTTTCTCTCTGCACCCGTCCGTCTCCATCTCCGTCTCCCCCCTATGCCGTCCTTTTCATTTCGCTATTGCTAAGGAAATCGTGAATACCGCCAGATGTCGCAAATACATCATCATAAGGTGGAGGACTGGTGAAAATAAATCAAGACACGTATGCGGTGGGGGATGTGAGACTGGTGCTTCTCTTAGGGTGTAATTGTGTGTGTGTGTGTTTGGGAGAGAGAGAGAGAGAGAGAAAGAGAGACAGAAAGCGAGGGAGAGAGGGCAGTACAGGTCATTGGATTGTCCCTCAGATGTGTGATATTTTATGTATGGGAAAAGCAGGAGCGGATATGACAGAAGATGCAATTCGCCACCTCAGCAGACCAAAAAGACAAAAATGCAACGCCGAAAAAGGTCCAGAACCTTCTAAGCCTTCCACATCCACCTGACCAAAACGACTCGCAACGATAATGCCAACATCACCAGAAACTAACCACACAAACAAACGAAACACAAAATGTGTCTCCTTCCCACTAACACGCATTCCTATTAAAATGACTAAGTGAAATGAGCTGTGAGAAAGGCTTTGTTTGCAGTTGAAGGAGAGCGAGGCAGACACGCTCTCAGATCCACGCTGAGTCGAGCGAGAGAAGGAGATTCCCCAGGGTGGCGCTATCCCAACAACGCTTATCCTGCGGGGGGAAAAGTTTACAGCAAGCCCTGCCGTTTGTTGTGCCACTACAGAGGCTGTGACAGTCTGGATAAAACGGGCTGGATCTGAGCAGATGCCTCCAACCGAAAAATAAAAAAAAAAACACATACAGAAGCGCGATTGAACGAATGCAATCGAGACATCAGAGCGAAGCCCTCTAAATACCTTATTTATGCAGCCGCTTATATCCGTGACAACAAGAAAACAAAACGACACATCAGCATAATGCCTCCTCTTATCATATGGAGGCTTGTCTTGGTTTTTTTTTTTTACACTTCCTTTTTACCTTCCCACATCACAAATGTGGTCTGTTTTCTCCTTCAGTTGCTCTGAGTTCCTCAAAGATGGATAGCCCTGATCAAGCTTTGATATACTAAAATGACACCCCTCGTCTTCCATCAGCCCTGCGGCTGACCATCTCCAGCTCACCCCACCAGATGCTAGACAACATTTTCTCTCGAGTGCTCTCACAGCCGGCAGGTAAAAGGAAGAGGGCTAATTCCAGGCTCTTTTGAACTCCTTGTAGTGCCTTTCTCTATTTTTGGCCATCAGGGAAAAAAGTGCTTCAGAGAACAAAGTGTGAACGAATGTGTGGTATATATTATGAGCGTCAGGGTAATATTCGAGCTTGTGGATTCGTGACATTGGCCAATAAACAATTAGATTAGTCACAACGGATACGGGGGTGAGCCTTTGTTTCAGCCAAGCTTGCTAGTGTCGGTAAGATTCTGAAGAGACGCCATATTGACGAGCCCTTTTCTCTCTGGTTTGGGGGCGGAGTCCACTCAGCTGTCAATCACCGAGACAGGAGAGAATAGCTGTGATCTGTGCCATCGTTGTAACTAAAACCGTATGCAAATTTGCCCTTGGAAATCTATTTCTACATTCGCAATACTTTGGAGAATGAATAGCCGTACAAATAGGCAAATAAGGGAAAAAAAAATAGAGTCCAAGTCTGACCTGAGCAAGGGACTTTTTGTGAAAGCTTTTTGAGGCTCAAACATTGTCATTGTCAGTGAATGGCTTTTATTGGTCTATGTCCCCCCAGTTCACCCTCTGTCTTAACAAAGAGGCATAAACGAAACAACACAAACAAAGAATGAGGAATCAAATCATTGGTCTTTTATCACACATATAAAAAGGATGGAGGCCTTGAAAAGTCAATTCACGATGCTATTGTAGAACATTTCACTGCAAAGGTGATGTGAATACAGTGTTGTTTATTAGTTAGCTGAACTTGTTTTGTTACCCTAGATTTGTTGTGGCCTCCACTTCGAGGTAAAAAGTGCGATATGTGCAAAAATGCTGTAATTATAGTTTAAAATGCGGTGCTATAAAGGTTATTTTCTTCCTGCCCCTCAAAAAGAACCTTAAGGTACGATGGAAGGGTACAACTCGGCAAGAGCGGTGTAAATTGTGTTTTATTGCATTACCATGTGTGTCTGATTTCTTTAAATGTAATTTTTATATCAGGAAAAAAAAAATCCCATTAGAGATGTAACCGTATTACGTCCTATGGGAGTATGTGACATTTGATATGAAATTATGAAATCTATAATACAGAGTCCTCTGTGTGTTCCTTCTAATGTTCTATGGAACGCACAGGTTTTTTCCCCGTGTTATTATCTTATAATAATGCACTTGCATTATTGAGTGTGCGTATTGATTTTAGAACTAAAACCATTTATTCCAGGGGTAAATGTTATTATTTTAATATCAGGGCCCTGCTAATTTGATTCTTTTGATATATTTCATACAGAACGCTAGAGGGGCTTTTTTCCCTCTCGTTTTAAAGTTCACACTAGTGTAGCCAGAAACAACTTTGTCCAAAAAAATCAAGGCTCTCATCCATCCAAATCGTGGCTGGGGTTTTATCTGACCCAATCAGATAGTCTCCTCTTCAGTAGCTATTTCCTAATCATTTCAAAAGTGAAATGTGTTGTTTTTAAGGTATTGCTCATTTCGTCACACTTCCCAAGCATCGCTCTCTCTAACAGGAACTTCTTTTGACCTGGTGAGGCTCCTGTAGGCTGTCTGTCCAGCTGCTCACCTGGCCCTAATTATTTGCTATTTTGTGTGTGTGTGTGTGTGTCTCCTCTCCTCATCCCAAAGGCACAACAGGCCTCTAGATGCCCCTCAGTCTCCGGCAGGCAGCAGCAGCCTCGTCCAGGTGCCAGCGATGAAACTTTAATACCTTATTTAAATATGGAGTGAATTAGTCTTTGAGAGGCAGGGAGTCGGGCAGCTGTGGAGGGTGTGCTGGTCAGGCAGGCGCTCTGGGAGGCCAGAGGTTCCCGCTCAGTGCCATGAGGGAGAATAGCAATAGGCTGATGCATGAGTAAAAATACCAAGAGTCAATCTGATATCCCAGAATTCAACTGCTAACAATGTAGCCTTAATGAGATTAGGATTGCAGGCGAGATAAGGTGTGTGTGTAAGAGAGTGGCACAGACCTATTCAGCATGAGGCAACCTTGGTGTTGATTATTAGTGGTGTTTGCTAAGGCAGGCATACCTTCCCTATACTTACGGTGAGGGATATGAACAAGCCCTTGGGTATTTAAGTTTGGCACGTCATTTATCCTGCTTCGGACATGTAACATTATACATGTAATTTGTATAAATACTTCAAATTTGTAACGTTATTAAACGTCCTGAGAAAAGGTGTGTTATTACTTGGGTTAAAACACACCTTGTGTTATTAACTAATGGCTGATCTGTGGCCGATAAACCCCCAATTGTAAATGAAATGAAATTAGGTAACACTTTATTTCAATAGTCCACTTTAGACATTCTACTAACTAACTTCGCCTTAACATCTAAACCAAACCTAATAGGCTACGCGTACAAGTGTGCTGCTATTGACAGAAGTCGGCATGTCAGTTTCTGGTTTACGACTGTTCATCCGCACCCGCTAATAAACAAAATGAGTGCTGCTGTTGTACAAAAAAAAACACATCTAAGTTTCTGAATAACTGAGGTGGATCTAACGCTCGTTTCACACATACGCCATTTGAAAACGATGAACATAAAACGATGCGTTTGCAGTGAATAACTGATCCGCGGCTGTACCACAAACACATGCTTATTATTTTTATTTAAAATCCAGAAGTTATGCTGCAACTTTTATTTAAAAAAAAAATTGTGTCAGCATTGCTATTCTTTGTATGCACGTCAATTTAAACAACGTACAGTAAGTTAGGGGCTATTATTCCATGCATTACTTACTGTATAATTTGCTCAAGCAAGTGGTCAAATATTTACTATAATTAAATCGCAAATAATTTCAATTAAAACTTAAAGGGATACTCCACCGGGTTTTCATATTAAACTATGTTATTCCCTTAACTAAGACGAGCTGATGCATACCTCTCTCGTCTCAGTGCGTGCACTCTATCGCTCTGTATTGCTGCAAAACTATGTTAGCACTTAGCTTAGCCCAGTGCATTAAATATGGGCCCAAAAGAGAGGCGACCAAACACTTCCTCGTTTTCCCTATTTAAACACAGTTACTCGATTAGTGTAACTCGACCTAGGCTGGTGACACAAAATAAAACGTTGTGTTTTTCTAAGAGTTTAAAATTGATGACTATATTGTATAGCGGAAAAAGTGCTTTAGAGCACTTCAACTTGGCGCAATAATACCTTCACTCGTGAAAAGTCCTCTTACCGGCTCCCGCTTCCTCGCTCTCCCCCTCCCTCTTATTTCCGTCAATGCAGCCAACGTGACATGCGCCAAAGCGGGAGCCGGTAAGAGGACTTTTCACGAGTGAAGGTATTATTGCGCCAAGCTGAAGTGCTCTAAAGCACTTTTTATGGTATTCCGCCATACAATATAGTCATCAATTTTAAACGCTTAGAAAAACACGTTTTATTTTGTGTCACCAGCCTAGGTCGAGTTACACTAATCGAGTAACTGTGTTTAAATAGGGAAAACGAGGAAGTGTTTTGTCGCTTCACTTTCTGGCCCATATTTAATGCACTGGGCTAAGCTAAGTGCTAACATAGTTTTGCAGCAATACAGAGCGATAGAGTGCACGCACTGAGACGAGAGAGGTATGCATCAGCTCGTCTTAGTTAAGGGAATAACATAGTTTAATATGAAAACCCGGTGGAGTATCCCTTTAAAATTGACAAAAAGCCGATTCTCGTTCCTTTTCTTTTGCATTTCAATTTTAAAACAATAAATCTTACATGTCACAAAGAATTTTTTTTTCCACCTCCACGAATGAGACGAGTTTTGTTCAATATGTCACCTTGTTGAAGTAAATTGTAGTTTTCCTTGATTTCCTTGATTAAATGCACATTTATGGTGAAATTATTACATTTTCAGGTCAATCTTTATCATTTTGACCACGAAACATGCGGTGTCACTTTAATTCAGCGTTTGCAGCACAGCAAAAATAGACTTGGTGGAAACGATCGCTGTGCTGCTGTTATACGTATGTACCACACCTGGAACAGTGTAAAAAGTGAAAGCCCTAATCTGTTAACATGGTGCGTCGTGTGGCACTTTGCTCTGCTTCAATTCGCTAATAGCCATTTGAGCTTCTACTGCTTCCTGCTACCTCTTTTTTTTTTTTTCGTACAACAGCAGCACTCATTTCGAACAGTCGTAAACCGGAAACTGATATGCCGACTTCTGACAATAGCGGAAGTTCATCACTACGCTTGCGCATGTAGCCTATAGTCTAATAAAGCTCTAATAAGAGTTAGTTGACTTGTTGCAAAGTTACGCTCTTGTTTATAGAATGTCTAAAGAGGAGAACCAGCTAAATAAAGCATAACCTTATTTAATTTAATTAAAATTAAATATATAAACAAACAAACAAACACCTCAACAACCACAATTTAATGCCTTGACAACACTGGCGCCATGTTGGTTTTGCGCCAATCACATTTCCAGCTTAAAACTGTATAAATCGAATCTAGTTTCAAAATGCATTGATTAAATACCTCGATTGTATTTTGTGACATTTGCTTGGTATGGTCAGATTAGCTCTAGAAATCAGATCAAACATCATAGAATGTAAATGTACCAGATGTTTGTATTAAGATCAGAAATAGTTCAGCGGTTATCCGGTTTATATAATGACCAATCTTTTGAGTTCAGCTTATGGGCTTGTGTAAATAGAAGCCTATCCCCATCTGACTCATGCAGATTTGCAGATTATCCTTGGACTAAGAGCAGATCTCTTCAGTACCCTTTCATTTGAACTTGAAGTTAAAAGGGCCTCATTAAATGTTTGATCCATATATTTAGCATATCTTGTCAGCATTAATTACTTTGTATTAAAGTTCACCTTTAAAGAGGCCCAACGAAGGACATTAAAGGTTCAAGAAAAAAAAGATTATCATGCAGGATGGTGCAGATCATTTTCTGACCTCTTATACAATGAGATGCCAAAAGTCTTTTCATGTGTGTGGTGTAAGTCATGTAATTGGATCCTAAAGCTGCTGTAAGCATTTTTTTTTTCTGACAGATATCACAGATAAAGGTGTCTTGAGAAATATCACTTGTCTTTGTGATAGCCATATACTCTGTAAACCGCGAAAAAGCAATCTAACCGCAGCCGCTGCGTTTCAGCCAATTGGGGATCAGTCTATTCCATCTAAGTACAACAAAAGTTAGCAGAATGGCTAACATTGCGTACTGCAGATTCAAATTTGTGTGCATTAGAATTCATGTTTTCTTGGCCAGTTTTCAGGTCATCTGTTTTGATATACTGCAGTGGAGGTCCTGTAAAGACAATGAGGTTTATTCATCTTTATTTTGTATAATGAACAAATCCTATTTATGGATAGAGACAATGAGCGAACAGGAAAGAGAAAGGTTGTGGAAATATGCAGAAATACATTTCAAGAGTGTCCCCTGCCTGCCTATGCTGTTTCCATAGCAACTGGGCTATATGTCTGTGTGAACTGAAGGGGTCAGGGCTTGGCTGGTTAACATAGGCCAGTTATGCCCTGCTGGTAGGTGGTGTAACTACACCGTTCAGGGAACAACAAACATCTTTCTTTTTTCATGATGTCATTCAAAAAAGCTGTTTCTATCTATCTATCTATCTATCTATCTATCTATCTATCTATCTATCTATCTATCTATCTATCTATCTATCTATCTATCTATCTATCTATCTATCTATCTATCTATCTATCTATCTATCTATCTATCTATCTATCTATCTATCTATCTATCTATCTATATATCTGTCTGTCTGTCTGTCTGTCTGTCTGTCTGTCTGTCTGTCTATCTCTATACACTGTATATATATATATATATATATAAAGTACAAACAACAGTATAACAAAGCACCATTTATTTATCACGATTTTGTACCTCAAATGTTCTTTTTCATACACCTCGACTTTCTTTCCCCTTTTTGTGTGGTAATGTTTAGGGAATGTTTCATTAAATTGTGAGTTAATCCATGTTATTAAGCAATTCCTAAAAATAGAGTCAACATGAAACGTGCAGTAAGTTGCTATAGTATTTTCTTACCTATTTTGAAGTGACATAGTTTCTGAAACATGAAAAAATTAAGGGCGGGACTTGATTGGACCGTTGTCATTGTCGTAGCTGTGAGGTGAGTGACTGGTTACACCCCTATGCCCAAAACATATTATCAGAAAAGAGAAAAGACATTGTTGCAAAAGGGAGGGGAAGTTATTTTAAATGGGGATTGGGTTTTCAATTTTGATTCCACGATGCACTGAAAAAAAATATTGATGGTTTAACTTAAAAAAAAGTAAGTAACCTGGTTTCCTTAAAATTTTTAGTTCACTGAAATTAAGAATTTGAGTTAATGAAGGAGATTGGTTTAATCAACAGAAACTCGTCTCAAAATAGTATGTTATCTGAATCACATTAATTAGGTTGATTTGACAAAAAAAGTTGTGATATGATAGCAAATCATGAAAATACATGTTTTACAGTGTCACGTTAAACACTTTTGCTAGTAACTTCATTTATAAAGCCAACTTTACTTAGAGTTAATGCTTCCGTGCAATATACAAAATGTAAAAATGGCATCCACCTGCCCCAAACTTTCCCATCCAGTTTTGTTAAATGGAGTTTTTGCTTGCTTTGTTTCTGTACATGCATGAAGGTCTCATCACACACACAAAAAAAATGTTCACTAAATTATCCCTATTTTCTGTCTGCCAATATCCAACTCACTTGCAGAGTGCAGCTTAAGAACACAATCTTACATAGACACATGATGCACATCTATCAATTTTATAGATTTCATTTGCAGGTTTATTGTAATGAGTTGCTGTCAGACCGACAGTATGATACAGGTATGTGTAAGGATTTGGTTCCAGAGAGGGCGTCTTTGAGTTATGTGTGTGTGTGTTTACCCATTCACACGCTCTTTTCTGGAACCTTATTACCATCTGCCCATGCTGTGAGGCTGGGTGAGGGCTGCCCTGATAGCTGCCTGATGGACCCCTCTGTTGTAGCACAGTACCGGTAATGTACTGTCAGGCAGTGCTGACAGGTGCAATGAGAGAACAATAAACGTGAGGGCAGCGGTAATGCAGAGGTCTAGCCGGTCTGGATGAAAACTGATGGCTTCTGTATTGGCTGCAATGGTTCCCTCACTCCCTGGTCTCTGAAAGCAGGCCCCCACCGAGACTAAATTAACGTGGCATACTAGTAAACGCCCTTAGAGGGGGGTACGGCGATAAAGGAGATAAATAGAGAATGGAATGAAAGGTGTTTGTGCGAATTTCAGAGCTTATAAGTGAAATCCCCCTCCTGTAGTGTGTATGACCGCTTGATATGATAGTATGTTCATGATTTTTTTTTCTTTTCTATAAGTCAGGATGATTTACAGAGTGGCTGATTGAAACAGCTGACCAACATATAGGACAAAATTTAGTAAGCTTTTTTTTATCAGTTGCTTAACTGTGTAGACAGTAGATGGCGAGGCAGCTCGCTAGGTTTTGAAACCGAGCTGAGAAACCAAAAACGGGATCAAGTTATTTTAATAAATGTCAGATCATTGCTTTTGCTTGTCTTTTACTTTTTAAGTATGATATGTTTGTTCATAATCATACACAAACAGCTTAGAACTGTACTTGAGCTAATGCTAAAAGCTCTTTACATATATTCAGGTGAAGTGACCCAGGTCTTAGCGCTGGGAAGAATCGAGACAGACTGTTCTCTCTAAGGTCCTGGCAGCTCTCGATTTGTCTCCCCCACAGTTAGTGTGTGTTCTGGGCTGAGTTAGTTACTGCTAAATTAAAAGCCCTCTTGCTCAGGAAACAGAACAGCAGGAATAAGACCCGACCTCAGACTGTGAGCAGGTGTCTCAGGCAGTGGGTAAGAGTTTGTGTGCCATTGAGACCATAACATCTAACATCTATCTATCTATCTATCTATCTATCTATCTATCTATCTATCTATCTATCTATCTATCTATCTATCTATCTATCTATCTATCTATCTATCTATCTATCTATCTATCTATCTATCTATCTATCTATCTATCTATCTATCTATCTATCTATCTATCTATCTATCTATCTATCTATCTATCTATCTATCTATCTATCTATCTATCTATCTATCTATCTATCTATCTATCTATCTATCTATCTATCTCTCTGTCTGTCTGTCTGTCTGTCTGTCTGTCTGTCTGTCTGTCTGTCCGTCCGTCCGTCCGTCCGTCCGTCCGTCCGTCCGTCCGTCCATCCATCCATCCATCCATCCATCATATCTGCTGTGTACCCACATCTTTTTTTTCTTAATATCTCTATGTCCATTTCTAATATTATGCTCATCCAGTTCTTGAATTCATTCCTCTCTTTGCGACAGTAGCCTGTGGTCTTGATTTCTTTCTTCTTCTTTTTTTTTTTTTTTAATTTTGATTCAGGCCTGGAATTCAATAGATGTCTTAACTTTACAACGACACAAAAGGCAAATGCCATTCTAAGACCCCTCCAAGCTCTTATTTTGAAGATCATGAGTGAAGGATTAAGTTTTGGTTGTTGTGTAGAAGTGGGTGAAAGCATGAAAACAAAGAACATTTGTGACAGGACCCACCAGGGTCTTTTATTCATCCTCTGCTCACTTACCCCCGTTTCAGAGAAATACTTTAAACTTTAATAGCCTTTTAATCCAATGATGAACTCTTACTCACCTTGCCTTTCGTCTGCAAAGCTCGCACACATGTACCCTACAGTAAAATCTCTTCATTTCCATTGGTCTGCTAAGACTGGGGCCCTTTTTATAGCAAATATCACAAAAATATGCCCTTTCAAAATGTCTTTTGGGGTCTGAATGTGTAAAACTCACATTTTAGCCATAAAGAAATCAAATGCGAGTAAACGTATCATATATTTATTCTTTTTCTTTTTAATAATACAGATGCATTTTGTTTAGGGGAGTAAATTTGTGTTGACAGCAATTATGATTATTTTTCAAAATTATGTAATGCATTGTAAAATATGATCATTTTTAATTAATTATTTTCAAAAACACACTGAAGATAAGTGCAATTGACAGGACAGTCAAATGTGTCTGAGACTTAACTCAAGACCCCTAGTCAACTAGTTGATATAGCACTCTAAACAATGCTGGGTTGTTTTAACCCATCTTTGGGTCAAACATGGACAAACACAGATATTGGGTTAAATGTTTAAATTAAAAATTTAACCCAGCATTTGGGTTTGTCCATATTTGACCCAAATTTAGGTCCATTTAGGTTTTAACCCAGAATTTTTAGAGTGAGGGAGTAAACAACGCATTTTCATCATTGGGCGTCAACTGACACTTTTGACCGTGCGTCTAAATCCGACGCACATGGCAACCTTTAGCGCCAGTTAGATGACACTCATCCTAGGGCGTAATCTAACTGATGCTTTTCACCATGCGTCTAAATCTGACGCACATGGCAACCTTTAGCGTCAGTTAGATGACGTGGATAGGTTTAGGTCTGGGGTAGGGTTAGGGTTAGACCACTAAAGGGTGCCATGTACGTCGGATGTTGACGCATGGTCAAAAGCGTCAGTTACATGACGCCTTGGGATGAGAACGGGAATTAAACATTCAGGCATTGGATATTATTAATTAATTTTAATTTATGAAATTCTCCAATCAATGTATTGAATTTTCATTTATGCATTTTTACACTCCTAACTATTGACATTATTATCATTACTATATTTGTACGTTGATAATAATTGCTGCAGTTTAATATATAGTGTATCAAATGTATTCTGATGTCATTTAATGTATTAGGCAGGTGTCAGGCATTCTCTTACACTTTTTTTTGTTTTGTTTTTGAAATATGACAAGTATAATCTGCTGAACATTTCAACTCACCCTAGACCTGAGAATACCCGTGTTAGTGAGAGAGATTGAGAGGAAGATCATTTATATAGCTTACTGCCAATACATCACAGTAGAGTTGAGCCTGATGATGGTTGTCATCTTCGCTCACTCTCTTCCAGCCATGAGCTCAGGTTTAACGCTCTGGAACAGGTCATCAGTCCTCTGTGCTCCCCACAGTCCCAACACTATTTATCTCAAAGAGAAGGAGAGTGAGCCAACCAGGAAAAAATAATTACAAATGAAGAGTGACACTATAGTGAATGAAACATATGTTGGCCGAGGTGCTAGCGCTTGTGTTTAGCGTTAGCTTTACATCAGAGAGCTGGACGAAAATCCTTTGGTCCTGAACGGGCCTGTTTAAGAGTTTGCTGGAGCCAAGAATAGAGTTGGCACTCAAACACATTGTC
Source organism: Pimephales promelas (assembly GCF_988280905.1). NCBI lineage: Eukaryota > Metazoa > Chordata > Actinopteri > Cypriniformes > Leuciscidae > Pimephales > Pimephales promelas. The sequence continues at coordinate 21,410,921 of NC_142772.1, forward strand.
ATTCCCTTTGAGAAACAAATGGATTAAAATAAATAAGATACTCTCATAACAATAGTTAGATATATATAGTTATTATCGTTAGCTAAACTTAAACCATTGAAAAAAAATGTTACTCGAAATAACATTATATATATTCTGTGTGTGTTTGTCCAGTAAATATATTGCCATGGCATGGTCTATAGCATTTACCACGTATACACATTGAGCCATGATGATCATGTTGACAATGCAACTTTTTTTGATCCCAACTGTACCCAGTAGCGGAGTGGCAATCGGGAGAGTCGGGAGTTTTCCCGGTGGGCCGGTAGTGTTACGAGGCCGCGAGGGCCGGCCCGGTCTGATAAAATGTATTTATTGGAAGTTCGCCATGGCCCAAGCTAAGGGAAGAAAACAATATTTTTTTTTAACGTTTTTTATAACGGAGCATATATTTGCACTAAATGCCTGTCTTTACAGCAAAACGACACCCGTTTTAGAACAGCCTCAGTGGCGTAGGTCGTAGGGCGTGAAGTGTTTGAATGCAGTTTTTTGATGCGCTGCTGAACGCGAGTTCGAATCCGCCTTGCCGAACTCTCTCTTCTCCCTTTTCCCAACACAGATATGTAAAGATGTAAAATGTAAAACCTAATTTTATATTTTATGTTATATTTTGCCAACGAACTAAAATTGAAACCATATGGCGTTGCGCCATTATAATAACTGACATTAGAATAGCATCCAGTTTGTTCTGCGTGATTACTTTGCTCTCGCGATCATCTGGTGTTTTCTCCTAAATAAAAGCTTAAGGGTTTATTTCTTGCAAGTGAAGAAATTAGGACAAAAGTATTTTAATTTTCCTATATTATAGTGTAATGTAGGCTAAAATATACTTTTGAAATACTCATTTTCATTTACACATTTATAGGCTATAAATGGATTTTACAGTACGTCATAGGAATAATTATATATCATTATTACATTATTATAATAATTGTTTGGCATCCTAAAACACCATTGATAATGTAATGCAAACTGAGACTCTCATAACTAAAAAAATATTTGAGCCCTCATTATTGCCCTGGTACAAATTAATGTTTTTTCTTTGTTCAACGAGCAGTTCATGGGTCTTCATTTCGATCTCTCAGAGAGCATGAGATTGATGCATTATAACCTTAAAATGTCCAAAATTTTCTTGCGGGGGAGCATGCCCCCGAACCCCCCTAGAGGCACAGAGTCCACCCAACTACTTTTAGAAAGTACTATGGGAAAGAACGACCATTTATGAACTTTACTCCAGCATACTAGTACAACAAAGTTCCCTTTAAATCAGTAAAACTGTAAATGCTATTGGCTAATCGTGCCGGCGACGAGGGCCGGTGGTCTACGAAATTTCCCGGTAGATTTTCTGGTCCCACTCCGCCCCTGACTGTACCTGTCACTAAGAAAATGCCAAAAATGTACAAAAAAGCACACAAGTATCTCTTTGTCAGTCAAATTATTGGTTCTGACACTTTCTGTGTAAAAAGTTCAAAGTGAGTGTTTTGTAGGACAGAGACCTGCTGTCACCAGCCCCATTGGCTCATAACTGTCAACTCAAGTTAGTGAACTAAAGCTTCATCCAAACACATTTTTAATACATTTTAAAGCATGTGTTACATAATATATTATTATAATTATATAATATATATTTTTTAATTTGTTCTTATTTTATATTTTAAGTCTCCTATGCTCACCAAGGCTGTGTTGTATTTGATAATATAGTTAAAATCAGTAATATAGTGAAATATTACAATTACTGCAATGTATTAACATTTAATTTATTCATGTGATGACAAAGCTGAATTTTCAGCATTATTACTCCAGTCTTTAGTGTCGCAGGATTCTCTAGAAATCATTATAATATGCTGCTTTGGACACGTTTTCCTATTATTATTATTAATGTTGAAAACAGTGTTGCTTAATAAGGTTCATTAGTTAACATTAGTAAATACATTAACTAACATGAACTGACGATGAGCAATGCATTAGTTACAGTGTTTATTAATCTTTGTTAATGTTAGTTAATATAAATACAGCTGTTCATTGTGCGTTCATGTTAGTTCACAGTGCATTAACTAACGTTAACTAATACAAACTTTGATTTTAATAATGTATTAGTAAATGTTGGAATTAATATTAACTAAGATTAATAAATGCTAAATAAGTATTGTTCACTCTTAATACATGTTAACTAATGTAGTTAACTAATGTTAACTAATGAACCTTATTGTAAAGTGTTACCATTTTATTTTTGGGGGGGTGGAAAACATGACAGGTTTGTTTGTGCATCCCGATCAGACCGGCAAAGCGACAGTGGCTTAACCTATGGCGTACTTGAGTTTGTGGCGGGACTGTCTGTTTGTTTGTTCAACCTATGAGGATGGTGGGACCTTTTGGAAAAGTTCCTGTTTTTTTGTTATATGGTTGTGTAGAAATGCAAAGATGTTCAGTTATATGTACTCTCTAAAAGTAATTAAGCTCAGGAAGGAAGAAGTCCGCATTTATGAGGCATCAGGAATCCACTCTCCAGTCTGAGAGCTTCAGCATGCAGCGTTTAGTAGACCATTAAGCCAAACCACAGATATTACAAACACATACACACATGTACTCTCAAATCAATCTCACTAACACACCACATTTACATGTGATCCTTGTCCCGTTTGACACACAGTCATATACGCCCACAGTTGTAGTCTGCGCAGAGACAATCTAACATTCACATGAGAGGGAAGCCTCGTTTACATAATGATGATCTTGTTTCTCGACTGAAGTGAATGCTTGTAGCCAGTAGACATGCACTGAGAGTGGTTTGGTCTCTATCCCTCATGCACACTTTTTCACATTCTCTGCCTCCCTCGCTCTCTTTTTCCGCAGCGTGTGTGCAGCTAGTTATTTTAACGCTCTCCAGCCGTGCCCTCAGCTCTTCATGGCCTTGTAAGGGGCTTCAAAAGAGACATCACTGCTGCCTGTGCCAGCCCTCCTTCCTCTCCCCCCACCTCCTCTTCATTCTCTCCTCTCTCGCCTCAGCCTGTGAACCCATTTGACTCTTCCCCTCTCTCTCTCTCTCTCTCTCTCTCTCCCAGGCATGGTGTGATTCATCAGGGAAGCCATGCTTTTAATCAGCCCATTAAAAATGGATGGCAAGCAGAGGGCTGGTGTAAGAGATCTCATTTGGAGCAGTGCGAGATTCTGTGTGTGTGTGTGTGTGTGTGTGTGTGTGTGTGTGCATGTGTCCGTGCATGTGCTGAAAGGATGGTAAGGATGAGTGCCTTGCAGGCTCTCTCACTCTTTTTGCTTGTGTGTGTGTGTGTGTGTGTGTGTGTGTGTGAGAGAGGTTTGATGCTAAACTCTTCTGGCTGCTGAACCAATAGTTAAATGTCTCTTCTTTTTTGGAGTATTCAGGTCAAAACAACAAACAAAATTATTTAGTTGTCTCTACAGCGTTGTAAAATGTCTTTCTCTCTTGTATTTCTTTCACCTTCAAAGAGAGATTTTTTTAATACTTTCCCCAATCTCCGTTTAATGTGTAGAGAACGACAAGTAACTTGTAGCACTATTTTGTTTTAATTTAGTTTGAGTATCTGTCTAGCAATGAGGCACAGCCAATGGGCTGCGTTTGGGGCGGAGCTATGTGTTTATATGGCCAATGGAAGAAAGAGGGAGTTTTCGAGAAACCTGTTTGAAAGTCATAACAAAGTTCCTTTTAATGAAACGTGATGACTTCTTTTTTTTTTAGAAGGCGAGACTTATTCTGTCATACGACTGAACCGTCTTGATAGTCACAGTAATCGCTCGCTATAGTTTTAATATAATAAAAATGAAATCAAAAATGTCCACTTTGACTCATTTTGTTTTGACTTATTACTTGGTCTTTTTTTAAAAAATTGTATTGTTGGTAACACTTTATAATAACTGCATGCTATTATTCATTAGTTAAGCATGCATAAACAGTTAATTCATCATTTATAAAGCATTAATAGTAATTAAGAAGCCGTTTATAAATACAGCTATAAATGCTTTTTTTCTTGATTTATAAGCATATCTATAATGTGTTTAATAATTGTATTTTCATACTTTGTTAATGATCAATTACTAATGTTTAAATTAAGTATTGCATCATTTACAAACCAGTTATTCAAGAGTTGTTAATCATTCATAAGATCACTTAGAAAGTGTAAGTAAATAAATACAGGTAGTTATAAAGCATTTAGTAGTGGTCAGTTAACTATTTTAACTATTTAAAGGTGCATCAATCTTCTAAACAGTAAAACACAACACAGTGATACAGAACATAGACATAATTAACAGCCTTTAAATCTCTTTTATAAATGCTTTACAAGACACGAATAGTCCTCACTTTAGATGAGCTCACATAGTTAACTGACCACTACTAAATGCTTTATAAGTACCCGAATTAACCCTGAATTACAGCATAAATACATGTTAATAAAGCATTTATTAACACACTAAGTAACCATCACTATATGTCTGAATAATAAGATGTATGAATGTACATTTAAATAGTTTATTAATCATTTACGTACACATTTTAAGTAATCTTATGAACCACTGACAACCCTTAAATAACTGGTTTATAAAAAAGGCAATTTTTCATTTAGAAATGACAAATTGATAATTAATAAAGGATGAAAATACAATTATTAAACAAATTATAAATATGCTTTTAAATCATGAAGAAAGCATTTATAGTGTATTAATAAACTGCTTATTAATGTCTATTAATGCTTTATGAATGATGAATTAACTGTTTACTCATGCTTAACTAATGGTTATTAGTGTGTAGTTATTATAAAGTGTTACCAAAAAGGAAAAAAAAAGTTTGTTTTTATAATCTTCCATCAAAATGTAACAACTAACTGCCTTGAAAATAATTTTTCTTGCCATATAGGCAGGTCAAGCTATGGTCAAATAGCTGTTTTAGTCAACTGTTTCTAATAATGTAGATTGAAATCTTATCAGTGGTTAACACAGAGAAATTTAATACAGGTTAATGAATAAGATTACGACAATAATGTCAAAAATAGACTTTTTTATTACCAATACTGTATGCCGAAACTTGAAATTTACTTTCCACATTCACTCAGAAAGTCTTCTCAAAAGTGATGTTTCAGCAGGAAATAGTCATCCACGATTGACAGCAAACTCATATTGGTTTGATTCCATTCTGGGCCGATGATCCAATCAATTTTGGATGGATAATACCAATCTTTGATGTAACTCAGATATATGCCACCTTTTGTAAGTAAAATCGGTTTTAAATTATGTTGACTTTAACCATAAGCATTTGAAGAATTTTGGTATATTGAATGCCATCTTCTAGAAGAGAGCTTTGAAAAATGCATAAGATATTGTGAAGGGGTGACAGCACTATGCACTGCAAGGATCCCTCTGAATGTTTTTGGGATGAATGGCACAATGGTACTCCTAGTTTAGCACAGACTGGATACGTGCCCAGCCTCTGGAAACCCATCATAGCCTGGCAAATGTGCGACACGCTGGCACAGATGCCCCGTCCATGTGCCCACATCCTACTTGAATTGGGCTCCCGGTTGAGATGTGATCTAAGCGATGATGCTCTAACCATTGTGTGGGTGTGTGTACATGAGCGTGGAAAAGTAGAATAATACAGCGAAATACATCGGAAAGTGAGAACTGTGTAGACTTTACTGAGAATTGGTGCATCTCTCCAACAGAGAAATAATATCAACTCCCCACATGCCAATCCCGAACTCTCTACACACAGATTTTGTCTGTGTCACTCTGCTGAGAGGGCACTTTCTCATAGCTCATTAGGAACAGTGGGTCTCCTCTCTCTCTCTCTTTCTCTCTCTCTGCTCTTGTGAAAGCCCTTTTTTCACTCTCCCACAGCTTTATACTGACACACACACACACACACACACACATGCACGCATAGTGTTGGCAGCCAGCCTTGTTCTACAGATTGATTGGCCCACCTGTTCACCTTTCCTCATCTTTATAGTCCCAGTGTCTATTTTAACTCTGTCCCAGAATCCGAGGTACATGATGGAAAAATGTACACTGTGGAACCTGCTTAACCTTTTTTAGAGCAGAAATGAGTTGCACATTCTGTTTTCTTTTTCAACCTGAATTAGGTGTCAGATTTCACACTTGAGTCCTTGTTTTGGATTCAAAATTAGACACATTTTACTTTTAACTCTTTAGATGGTTTGTTAATCCAAAATGGTTATTCTATCATTATTTACTCAGCTTTTTCATTTCAAATATGTATGAATTCCTTTTCTTTAGTTGAGCACTACATTGGATGGTGATGGTAACACAGTCAAGGACAAAATAGCATTATTAAAACCCCATTGCCATTTATTAGACTTGTTCCTCACCCAGAGCTATGACTCATACATGTATGAGTTGACATACAGCGTATGAGTCATATGGACTATTTTATGATACTTTTTTTTTTTTTTTTTTAAGCTTGAAACCCTCTTCTAACGATATGGATTCAGTGTATGTAAAAGAGCAGCTTGGACAGGGTTTTAAAATGACATAATGGTTACTAAAGGATGACGACTTTTCAAACGGTTATAACTTTTGAACCCTTCGATCTTGAAAAATTATCATGCTATCATGATCTCTCATCATGCTGGTCACAGTCTACATCTTACATTAAAGTGATAGTTCATTTTGAAATTAATTGTTGATATGTTTTAGCTTACCTCAAGTCTTTGTTTGTTTCAGTATTTTCAATTTTGATATTTTTAGGTCAAACCGTTCGTGTCTATCAGTCATATAATGGAGGTCTATGGTCACCACCTCAAAGAGCATGCACAGAAGTCCAAATTAAACATTATTAATGATTCAATGACTCATAAATGTAAGTACACATTGATGGCCTAAGACACGAAACGAGCGGTTTGTGTGAGAAAACGAACAATATTTATATCGTTTTTACCTCTTGTAACCACAGCCACAAAGCGCCTGCGCCCTCAGATTACTTGGACGTGGCTGTGGTTACAAGAGGTAAAACAATATAAATACTGTTCGTTTTCTCACATAAACCGCTCGTTTCGTGTCTTAGGCCATCAATGTGTCCTTACATTTACGAGTCATTGAATCTTGTTTAATTTGGACTTCTCTGTGCATGCTCTTTGAGGTGGACCCCATAGACCTCCATTATATGACTGATAGACACGAACGGTTTGACCTAAACATATCAAAATCAAAAATACTGCTGAAACAAAGACACCTACATCTTGGATGCCCTTGAGGTAATCTAAAACACATCAAAAAAATAGTTTCAAAGTGAACTATCCCTTTAAGACTCCACCCATTACAGTGTCCATTTTGAACTGTACAGTATTTTTCCGCTACTCCTTGTAATTTTGTTCAATATTTACAAGAGTTGGCACAGATGATCTTTTGACCAAGCCAATCTGTGGATACCAATTTTGCTTGGATTGGACGGACCATCGGTGCGCTATTTTGAAATATGTCATGAAAATATCTTATAAACGCCTTGACATATCGACACAATATTTGTTGAAGACCTGAAGGTACATGAGAAGATTGAACACAGCGCCACCTAGTATTCCAGAGATTTATTTATTTATTTATTGAATAAATACTTTTTGATATTTGGCTGTCATTGCGTTTGTTGTCTTCTGCTAAATAGCTTAGCATGCCAATCAAATAGCATGCTAATCAGAGGCCATTCTTTCTAATGTGGATTTGACGATCAGGTTAAACATAATTTACGTTGGTGGCCATGTTATCTCTAGCTTACTAATGAATTAATATGCTAACTACTGCTTTGGCTTGCTCATTTTTGCCTGCTCTTCTCAGCAGGCTGGTGAATCAGCGTCTAAACTTATGAAACATAAGTTGCTTTTATATATACAACTTGAATTTTTATTTCATTTTCAATAGTGAACCTCAACCATGTCTTCCTCTGTGGTAATAAGCAATCAGCACTTAACCAGAAAGTTGGAAATTCGAATCCCAGATGAAATGTTCAAATTGTGACTGATATGCCAAGTATTCAAGAGTTTGTTTAGCTCTCTTTTGAAACTGCTGTTTTCTGTCATTGAAAGTAACAGCTATGTCTAAAAATCATTCTCACCACAAATCTCTTTTCCATATCAAAACAAAAGTCTGTAATCTCTGTGACACATTATGCTTAGCTACATAATTTCAAAACAAAACTTTGTTTAAATCCTATGTTTGATACCATTTGATCCTCTTTTACCTGAATTGTTTTAAATTTAAATTTACATTTATTCATTTAGCTGTCGCTTTTATCCAAAGCGACTTACAATTGCTATATATGTCAGAGGTCACACGCCTCTGGAGCAACTAGGGGTTAAGTGTCTTGCTCAGGTACACATCAGTGTCTCGCAGTGGATTCGAACCTGGACCATCACCACCCCATACCAATGTTCTTTAAAAACACAGATATTTTTTGATTTTACAGATATCAACTTAGAATGTATCAGTATTGAACGTCATGACTTTCAAAAATACATCTGAAAGGGTTTTATATTTCTACATACCATCCTTGACGAAAACTATAGAACGTTTCAAAACTTTAAAAGTAACTTTAAAGGGTAACTAAACACCAAAACAACTTTTTTTAGTTAATGATCTGTAAGAATGGAGCTTCATAAATGCTGTTCATTGCTTCGAGTACATTTTTTGACAATTGAGTATAAAGTGTTTTGATTTTCAAATATATGGTGGAAAAAACGTCTGAGTGCTGCCCTCTTCAGGTTAAACGGAAAGCTCCTGCAGTAGGGGTACTTGCTGACGTAGTGAACTCTCAGACGCCACTCTGTCACGCCCTTGGTGCGAGCTCACCACGCCCTTGGCAGCCCCTGGTATAAAAGCATCTGGTTCCGTCAAAACTACTGTAGGGAGTCAGGAGTTGGATTTATGAGTATTGAAAACGATCAGGATAGCATATAATAGCATCTAGTTAGCATAGCATTTATATAGTCATTTAGATTATTTTTGAAAACAATCAGGATAGAGTATTGTTGCATCTATTTAGCATAGCATTATATAGATAATTTAGATTATTTTGTGCTCTAGTAGCATAGTACAGTTAGGATAGCTTCAAGTTAGCATAGATTTATCAGTGTTTAGTACAGTGATCAGGATAGTAACGGAATAGAGGTGGACATGGGCTTCTCCACACAGCTCCACACGCAGTGCCAAACACTGCTCCTCCTGCATGGACTCCTCCACCGCAGCGGCGTCTTGATGTGAGTGATCATGGATATTTTAATCACAATTTATGGTTAGGATAAAGTTAATCCTCTGGGGTCGACAAACGAGCCAGTGCATTTTGCTGGATTTTTTCACATAGCGGCAGAATATCAATATGAATATATGCCCACAGAGCGCGCGCTATGAGATCAACTCGACGACAAAACTCATCAGATGCCGGTCGCGATGCGGGAGTTAAGACCGCAGTTTGAGCCAGCGGCTCGAATGGATTTGGCCCTGTGTCTACATACAATTCACCCTCATCCACTTCAGGTGAAGGTGAGGGAGAAAAGTCCTCGACTTCAAATGGCCGCTCTGTTGCAAAGGCAGCTACTTGCGTCCCTCCAGTCTCGCTCTATTTTAGAGTCTGACAGCAGCTGTCACTCACGGCGGGTCTCAGGTGCACGCCCCCTGGCCCCGCTGGGGTCTGCCCATTTTTTCAGCATTTTTCAAATATTGCTAGTGGGTGGAGTCGGGCTCTGACCAGGGGTTTAGTTACTCTTTAAAAACCAAAGTATGTTTTGCTACTTTTTGAACTCATGGAACCCTTGGAAGGGCTTGACCCTGTGATCGTTGTTTGCAGCTATATGTTTTTTTGTTTTAGTTTTCTTTTGTATTAAGCAAAATCAGACTGTAATCATGACAATTAATTAAATGACTTAACTGCAATTAATCACATATTTCATTAATTGCTGAAGTAAAGTTTATTTCCATTTTATTGAACATATTCCCTTACAATTGAGTTATTCATTTTGGTTGATGTTTTGGGTTTGTTTGGACAGGTTGTATCTTGTATTCCATCTGCACTATTTTTTTTTAATAGCTAGCTTGCGCCAGTGTTATTTTAGCATTAATGGTATACTCGTAAAGTTGTTATTAATACTTTTCAGGGCCACATTTTTAAGATGGTGTGTCAAGTTTGAATTCCTTAACTGTTCCTTCTGCTTTATAGCCTATATTTATACTAACATATTTCTATTTCCAAATAATTGTGCTATTTTTTTTTTCGCACTAGATTAACATGTCAAGTTGGCAATCCTAATACCAATACATTACATATTTCAAGCAGTAAGTGTGGGAAGAAATGCATTGTTAGTAAACACTGATATTATGTCCTCCGACAGCTTGTAGAATAAAATTCAGTTGACGCACGTAAATATCGAGAAGTCTTTCTTGGACAAATCGCTCGCTGCAGCATCCTGAATGAACCGTGTCCTTAGGACAAAAGTTTGTGCACGCGGACGAGGCGAACGAGAATCATGACTCTCCATCTGTCTTTCCCTCTGGCTCACACCTGAACTTTCCAGCATGTGCATCATGAAATTTTCCACAAGCCCCTTCACCCTCCAACATCTCACTCCAGCCCTGCCTGTCAAAGCTCTGCTCAAGGGGGAAAGAGAAAAACAGATAGATAGAAAGACAGATAGAGAAATAAATAAAATAAATAAATATAGAAATGAATAAACAAGTAAGAGCTGAGAGGCGCTCAGAAATCTGAATTCTCCCAGCAGGTAATCTTATAAAACGCCAAGGTGAGGCGATTCTCAGCTTCACCCCTCATTATTGTATCTTTACCTTTCCGCACTGCTCCTGATGTAAAAATTATGGAGAGAGAGAGAGAGAGAGAGAGACTTTCCCCATGCACACAGTGTCTCTACAATACATTGCCTTGTGTTTTCTCTCTCTGCCTCCCTGTGTCCCCTCCCCTCTCAGTTCTTTTTAATCTTTTATTCATGGACTAGCAGGTGATGAAAAATTTATGCCTCGAGTCTGGCATTGAAATAAATGCAAAATGAAAACAGAGGCAGTTTATACTGACAGTCTGAATATCTCTATCTAGAACAAGGTTGCGGCGAGCAAATCAAGGAGAGAGAGATAGAGCGAGCGAGAGAGAGAGAGATAGCGAGAGCAGGGGGTGAGGGAGGTGAGGCAATGATACCTTCATGATGTAAATATCACTATGGTCTTTCTTTGTTGGCCTCATATTAGTGTTTTATTTCAGTTGTTATTGTAATGTTTGTAATCTCATATTCACAGTATTTATGCACCTTTCCCACCCCTTTTTAGATGTTCATTTTGGGGTATTTCCTGCCTTTACGAGACACTGATAGCGATTAAAACTTTTGGATGTCACCAAGTTGTTGGTGATAGTAGGCATTTATACAGGTATGTCTGAGTTCACAGAACTAATAAAAGAGTAGGCAACATACCCAGATTATCTACTACTTTCTCAAGTGCACATTTGATGGACACTTTATTGTCCCGTGAGGCCACAGGAGAGGAGTTGTGAATGGCATAATGAAGCAATAAAACCGATGGTGATAGGTCACATGACAGTGACAACATGGTGAATTTAGTGCGTCCGTATTACATTCATACTACACAGATTCATACTGTACAGAGCATACTTTTCTAGTTCAAAATAAGTACCTTGAGAGAGTAGGAAGTTGGACGTTTTGGAAGAAGCTAAAGTGTTTAATTGTTTTACTTGGATCATGAGACCATCACTGTTTGCACTCCCTTTGCACTCAATGGTAGATTTGCGTTGCTTTAAGTGTGTGTGTTGCATTCCAGTCAACTTTAAAATTCCCAACTTCTACTTGGAAAAATTAAATGGAACCAGTATTTTTTATTTTTTTTTTCACTGAATTAATACTTTTATTCAGCAAAGACACATTTTATTAACACAATTTATCAAAATTGATAAAAACTCATTTTTGGTTTTTCAAAATGTTTCAATTTTAAATAAACATTGTTCTTTTAAACTTTATAATTATTGAGGAAATAAAAGGTTTAACGTTATTCGTTATTCAAAAGTTTGATTTAGTATGATTTTTATTGAAATAAATCTATGCTTTTATTCAGAGATGAATTAAATTATCGAAAAGGGACTTTTGACATTAAAAAAAAAAGTCTTAACATTTCAGTTTCAAATAAATGCTATTCTTTAAACTTTATTTTCACAAAAGAATCATGAGCTTATTTTATTTTTAGTTTTTTTTTTTTTTTAATATGAAGCAGCACAACTGTTTTCAACATTGATGATAATTTTTTCTTGAGCATCAAATCAGCATATTATGATGATCTCTGAAGGATCATGTGACACTGCAGAGTAATGATGCTGAAAAGTCAGCTTTACCATCACAGGAATAAAATCATTTTTAAGTTCTGAATTGTTATAGTATTTTGTAATATTATGATTTTTACTATATATTTATATAAATATATAAATGCAGATTGTAAATATATAAATAAATAAATAAATAAATAAATAAATAAATAAATAAATGCAGTATTGTTCAGCACAAGACACTTCTTATAGGCTACTGTTAAAAAAAAAAACAGTGGAAAACTGGAAATTTTGTGAATGTAAATGAATTGCTTTACAAAATAAAATCTCTTCACAGGTGTTCATTCTCAAAAGCTATTCTTCAATAAAATGCCATATAGAATGAAGCAAGAGATATCAAGTAGGAGTATCCCACATTCTACTTTGAATGTAACACAGCATAACTGCCCTAGGCAACAAGTGTCATCCTGTCTCTGGTGATGCCATACAGAGAATGAACAGCTTCCCCAGGGCCTTCGACAAGCATTGAAGCATTGGACTTCGAGATTTGAATATTGGATGGCTGAAGTGAGAGAACCGATGGGGAGAAGATAAAAAATGTGTAAGGTTTTCTCTTGAATGGAAGGGACAGTGTTTCTTGCTGAGTCACAATATGTGCAGTGATTGTAGCTACAATTATCAAGTCTGTACAGTATGTGTTGCTGTCTCCAGAGTAGTTCGCTTGCATTGTATTTCTGTCTTAGCAGAGACAATACGAAAGATGTGAAACATAAGAGTCAGTTCAGTTTGACAGGTTCTTTTTGAAATCACTACAAGAACTTGACTGCTTCATCTACTTCACTCTTGTGCTTCATTTTTTGTCTTGTTTTACAGTTAAAATATCATTAGAACAAGATGCATTTTTAGAAACGAAATTGCTTAATTTGGTTAAAGTCAGCATGAAAGGTGTGTTTAGTCTTTTCTGTGACGTATCCAAGCTTTTTGATCAAGAAAAAATGTAGGGACTTTTGTCCATCAGAAATTGATTGGATTATTGTGGTTTGCTATTGGTTGATCTCATGACAGGTTTTCTCACACTTGATTTGGGGGGCACATAAATTAAAACGAAATAATGATAATAATAATGATGATGTGGTATAATAAATAATTTATAATAAATTATAATAATTAATAATTATAATAAATAAAGTACTGATTTAGAAAATAATTTTTTGAATGTTTTCAGTGTGTTTAGTTTCAAGTGTTATTCATAGCTAAGCATTTAAATGAAAATATAACCATATATATATATATATATATATATATATATATATATTAATAATATCATATAATAATAATATATTAATAATATATATATATATATATAATTTAAATATAAAAATATTATTTAATATAGTTTTTTATTTACATTTTTTTACAAAGATTGATTTTTGTTTCACTTTTAGTCATTTTAGTTTGCAATATATACTATATATTTCTTCATATATATATATATATATATATATTTTTTTTTTTTTTTACGCTAGGTGAGCATCATCTTAATTGCTTAGAAAAGTAATAGCACACCTCTCTTCAAAAAGCCACACAATTTGAGATCTCATTCATGTCTGCAGCACAAACTGGTACGAGACAAGCTAGATGCCAAAGTTAAATACATAGTGTTAGTGGTTTGTTCGAATCCCAGAACAATAGCAAGCGTTCTCTCTCTGTCATTTATTCCTCCCTGTCCCTCATCATCTCTGCCCTCTCTTTCTGCCACCCTGGGGTCTACAACCCCCCGCTACCCTAAGTGACGCCACATCCTCCCCCACAGCGGCGCAATCATATCACCCGACAATTAACTGACGATGTGTAATTGGCTGGTGTGTATGAGGGTCAGCAGCTGGTGAGGCGTAGCGCGTGGCATCGGCTCGCCTCACTCACTTCCTGAACCAGATTCAATTATTAATAGACTGATTGCTGGAGTGGGGTTTCTCTGGGAATCTGGATCTGCCACAGTGAATAAAATGAAACCACTGCTTTACATTTTCATTATGCCACAGCCCCCTGCTTTCAATTGCGAAAGGAGCCCGACTGCAACCCCCACGCCTCTCAACACCCCCTCTGAGGGTGGCACCCCTAAATATACACATACAGTGTCACACTTTATGACAGTGGTAGGAACGTCTTTGTGGAAGAACACACACACCAACACTTGTATGTTTTATAGGGACATACATTCCATAGGCTTAATGATTTTTATACTGTACAAACTGTCTCCTACCCCTAATCCTACCCTATCACAGAAAACATTTTTACATTTTTAAAAAACTTCACTTAATATTATTTAGAAGGTGCTTTCCTCATGGGGGACCAAATCTTTCCTGCAAGCATTTTGGATATTGTAATTTTGTGATATTGCCATCTTTATAATAAGAATAATAAAAATAATAATTGATTATTGTTATTTGTAGTAGTTGTTGTTGTTTTAGTATTATTATCAGATTTAGCTAACATTTGTGTACAATATTGTTCCCAGTAAGAGTCCCCACAAAGCTTGTATCCTGCTATACTTGCCTTATTCATTGATAAATGTAATTCCGTACCATAATAACTTTCGAGAGGAGAGAAGGAGCGAAAATTTCAGTATGAAAAACTACTTCAGGGCTATAGAGATTTCGCTGCTGATTTACAATCAGGTCAGATACAGAGACAGCACATATGCTATCACCACAACACAACTCCTCCCTCTCCTCTCCTAAAGGATAAAGGAATATGAGGTGCCAAACTTATAGGTCTTAATCAGCTCCACCTGCAAGAGAAAACACTGCAAACAAATCTATTTTATCTTGTTCAATTGCCTACCCCCTCCCCCTGTGCTTTCTACATAGGTTGAAAATAAAATAGAATTACCGGAATGTAAAGACACACTTCCCTGAGCAGCAGAACATGCTGAAGAAATTAACATTATTTACCTTTTTTTTTTAAAGGGCTTAATTGAGCGATGCAAACATTATACAATGCAATGTTACTGTAAAAATGTTGTTTCAAAATATTAAGTTTCGTCAACTTGAATTATAAAAGTTGCACTAAGTGTCAACTTGGATATTTGAGTTGACTAAACTTTAAATTTTGAGGCAGCACGAACACTTGTTTCAGTTTCATTTACAATCTTACTTTCTTTACAATGTTATGTTTGCTTGTCTTTTTTTAAGTCTATATAATAATAATAATAATAATAATATATATATATATATATATATATATATATATATATATATATATATATATATCAGGTCTGATTTGATAGCAATATTCTCTGTAGCAACATAATTTGGTTGCAACAATGTGCGTTGTTTCTTTCAGTATGCATAAATTATTGTTTATAGGCCAGCATAAATTGAGGTCCACACACATAAACACAGGGTTACCTTTTTGTGGGGTTAATGTTGTTTTGCATAGTTAATAATTATATACTTATATATTTATGTAAAAAAAAAATGTTACTGTAAGTTAATACTATTATTTTTCAAGTTAAATTTCAAAGCTTTAAGCTCAACATTTTCTGAATGAGCAAAAAAAAAAAAAACACCAACTTTAAATTACTCCTCTATATCTGTATAGAAATTAGTGATAAGGCTTTTCATAGATATTGATTCATGTAGGAAATATGTGTGAGTGTGCGTGCGCGTGAGTGTGGCCAGTCACACACACTTACACCATATTCAGTTCTCTTGCTCCATCCATCCCATCTTGCAGCAGTGCATCCCGCTCAGTCAGTCTCTCCACACCACGCATGTAGTCTTCCCCTAATCACCACAACTAATAGCATCACCCATCTGCAGCTGCTCTGCCTCAGTCTCTCTATGTGTGTATGCATGTGAGAGTAGCCAGGGATACACTGCCTGGGATTTCCTGCAACAAATCCATATATTAGCCCTTCATTGGAAAGGCAGCAGCAACAACATTAGTCATGCCATTTTTAGCCATGATCAGGAGCTCAGGGCGTACATGGAGAGCCAGGTTCACAGTGCAAAGGCTCCTGGGAGTGTAACCGAAGACCAGTGTGCTGGTCAGGGGGTCAGGAGATAGGCTGGATATGCATAATATCAGCTCATGGTACACTGTGAATTTCACGGTGATTTCCCTGGGTATGTGGAGGCACTGGATGAGACATCATTTATGCTCCAGAGTTCCCTGAGCGATGCTATGATGAAAGATCAGCTCTTCGGAGGGTTGTGGCTTCACCTCAAGTTCAACAGCTGGTCTTGGATCAGCCCGTCCCTGATCTTCCGCGGACATCTAATCACCGGCTTCAGGCTCAGCCTGTATGTGAGCACAGAGGGATTTATTTACGCCAATATACTGGGGAGAGACACCGTTCGACACCGGTTTAAATGACTTCGAGATCAAGGATTAGTTGTAGAGCTGGTTTTAGAGGGCCGCCACAGAGAAGTCCTTCCTGCCTGACAAAAATTTCTTGCCAGTTTGATGCGCACCCACAGCTGTACAGTACCCAGCTCCAAAAGACGGCCTCAGGAAATAACCTCCACCAGATGTGACTTTAACAACCAAGCACTAACCATGCAGAAGCGTGACAACGTCCATTTATATGACTTTTCCTTGTTTAATTACGCGCCACGTCCAGTAAAGGTCTTAAAAAGGAAGTCTCTCGCTACACGTGATTATGCTAACATTAAGGAACGCGTTTAAGTCACACAGGACATTTCCTCATCTGTTTTTTTTACAGGCCACTACTTAGTTTAAGAGCCACTTTTACTGACAACTCATATTTTCACTTCCAAACTACTTAGTCCCGTGAAGAGGGGGTCCATTACTCGTCTGACGTTTGAAATGTTCGCTAATGGCTACGCTCTGATTGAATACAGATTCAAATAAAAACAAGTAATTAGCCAATCAGGCTAATTTAACACAATGCCTTATGCTAGCATAGCTTAGACTAGCTTAGCATTTCAGGCCTTATTTTTAAACCCAGGCTCATTAGAAAAATGTGCCGGTGCAGTGTTTCTGCTTGCACGTTTTGCGACAGTTGCGGAAAAATTTAATTGTTCAGTGGGTGGCGCTAATTTTTTTATCCAAAACAGATGAATCTGGCAACGTATTGTTACTATGGGTTATTATACGTATCACAGCAGTTCGGAAATGAAATGTCTGGCGAGTGGCTCTAAAAGGTTAATGCTCTATCGCATTAGAAAATAACGTACCACCCACACTAAACCCAACCCTAAAGCTAATCGATAGCGTTAACAAAAGCAAACGTGAAGCAACCATGTCATGTTAAGGTTAGGTTAGGTTAGCCTCTACGAGCTCTTTTATTGTGACTTGTGTTTCACAAGACTTGGACTCAAGCACTCCGCATCGCAATTGGCCTATGACTAAGCCACGCCCTCAAACGCGATGAGCCAATCACAGTGCGCCGCTAACCCAATACACTCGGACATTCTCTGCTTCCACTACCATTGAAATGCATTGGAGTTAGTCAGTTTTCATTCATTTTTTTCTTGTTATTTTAAGTTTAAAATGGTCAATTGTGGGGTACATGCAACTCTGACACTAGGTTCCCGAGAGTCTGGGCGACGGTGTGTATTCTTTTTACCCTTTCCCAAGCCACATCTCAACCGAGAAAACTGTCTGCTCTGGATAAACTTATGTGGTAGCTAGACCACAACACCAACGCGGATAAATTAAACAAGGATGTCTACATCTGATCTAAGTTACGCCAACAACATATTTGAACATTATCTTTAAAATCTCTAACGTAACGTTAGTTTAGAAAACATTAACGTTAGCTTCTAGCTGCGTTGTACATCATGTCAATTAGCTTCATTAACGTATATCTGTAAATAACCGAGATAACAAATGTTAACAATGTTGTGCTGAATGATTGATGTAAATACTGTAGCACCAAACGGTAATGGCAACGATATGCGGGTTGACATGTTTACACTGTGACCTGTACATTTCTGCCTGAAGCTGAAGCTTTTCATCGCCCTTCTTAACAATAAAATTATTAATATAACCCTCCAATGCATAGTTAATGCCCTTTAGCTGACTCATTCAAGATGGTATATGTTTTTTCTGTCTCCAAAAATCACCAATTGCCTCCTGTGAAATATCTCCTACTGTGACAGCTGCCATATAGCGCCCGTGCCGTGTTTGTCCGAGTGAGTGGAGGGGGCGTGGCTTAGCCATAGGTCAATTCCGTACCAAGTGAGCTACCGAGCAACTCGTGTGATGCAAAAGTCTCTATATTCATTTACGGATCATGTACTATGGTAAAAATGTTTAAAGGTCATACCATTGTATTGGAACAGTGTGATAAGTTATTATTTGATATTCTGCCGCTGTTATCATAATTATTTGAAAAAGAATAAATTTGTTTGTGTTGTACTATTTTCAGAAAGGTACGATGATATGCACATTTAGTAAGGTGTTTTACATCATAGCTGTTTATATGTTTTGTTATGTAGCATGGCTCGAGTCTAGGACGACAACTATAAAAAAAAAATTAAAAAAAACATATGCTTAATAATAATAAGTCAGTTCCATGTATAGACATGCGAACAAGTCATACTTACATCCCCGAGGAACGTTCACACGTGTATCATCCTTATACGGTTATTCCATCTCATTCAATTATCATTTCAGTTCTCATAACATGAAATTTAAATTCAAATGAAATTTGCCTTCCTTTTTTTTTTTTTTTTGGGGGGGTGTTCAAAAGCAGCTGTCATATCTATACCTTTGGGGAAAGAAAGGCGTGTCATTGCAGTCATGACAACAAGATGGCAGTGTAAACTAAGTCAAATCCCCTGGAGAATTTAGCCTCGGAGAAGATACATATAGTAAGTGAGGTGTGTAAGAGAGTGAGGGAAAACTGAAGAGAGGTTTAAAAATGATGTGTCTACTGTCAATAATCTGATGGCGCATTGAAGAAGGACAGTCGAGAGAGAGAGAACCGTAGTGACTGTAGTAGTAATATTAGTGTAGTACTAGTGTAGTATTTTTGCATGCCTCATTAAGTGAACTAGGAAATAGACAATGATACTTATAGTTTGTTGAGTACAGTTGTACTATTACATTTCAAAATCATGATTTTTGCCTGGTGAACTATAAAACAGATGTTACATTGATTGAGGTATCTGAGCTATATCTAGACTAGGGAGTGGGTTTTAAACTTTAAAGAGTAAGAAACCACTTATAGCAAACAGCAACAACACGGCAGTGACGTTAGTGTGGATAATTTTGCTATTGTTTCCTTTTTCCCCAGAATTTTTACTAGAGATCACAAGCAGCCATCTCTACAACCATCTGCACTAGACCGCAGGCAGTAACAGCTGGCTCACATAGTTGTGTGTGTGTGTGTGCATAATATACATAGGCTACAGTATTCTCAAGCTAGCTACTACAGGTATGAATATGTTTGTGGGGGTGCGTACCTGTATGAGCATGTGTGGGTGTTTGCATGTTTCATGTGTTTGCATGTGTGTGGCAAGAGCTATTAGAATCAATTTGGGAAGGGGATGAAATAATCACCTCTTTGCTGTTCAAAATTAGCGTTCCAGTGAATTTCTCTATTGCCAAGCATTATTGCACAACGGCAGCATTTAGCACTGATTACCACAATTACATGCCACTATAAAGGCAGCCGCTTACCTCACCTCTTACACGGTAAGAGAAAACAGGAGCAGCATGTTCTGTTTCTCGTTATGATCATCCTTGAGCATTTCTAATAGTGCTCTTTGCAAATGACATTTGAACTCATTACAGTCATTTGAAGTATACTGCATTTCATTCAAGCACTGTGACATTCAATACTATGGGTTTGTATTTCAAGGTGAAATGTGTCATTTCTGCACCACTAAATTCACCAAACGGATATGCACAAATACGTGTCGGATTCAAAACAGGTTTCCCGAAAACTCTTTTCATAATCCATAGCTTGAAAACAAATGGTGCCGCCCCAAAGTTCCTAAATGTGCCACAGAGCTGCAATTAAAATTTTTTTCAACATCAAATTATAGTACTCACTTCACTTTTAGTGAATTTTTCACCAATTAGGAAGACAATAATACATGATTTCTGAAGGATCGACACTGAAGACTGGAGAAATGATGCTGAAAAATCAGCTTTGCCAACTCAGACATAACATTTTAAATGTTAGAATAAAATAGAAAACAGTTATTTTAAAATTGTAATATTTTTTTTCAGTTTGTACTGTATTTAGATCAAATGAATTTCCTCAGTTGTGCTTTCCCTCCCCTTGTAGCTCTAAATAGATGGTTTACCCTCCGTTAACTCATATGAACAGGCCATAAACGAGGATGAGCACTGAGTATTTACTGTCATGACCTCACCCTCATACCTTCTCTCCTCTCCCCCTTCATCCCTCATCCTGAAGGCCCTTATCAGCCACTAGAGCCTTTATTAATTGAAATGATGCTTTTATCCCCAGTCCTCCCTCCCCTGCTGGTTGTGTATGTCAAAGTGCCACAAATTAGCCCAATGTATAGCCCAGAGTGCCGTAGCTAATGAGAGCCTGTCAGAGAGGGAAATACACTAGAATTATCATTGCTCCTATAATTGAGAGAGAAACGAATTTGGGCCTATAGGCTCTGTCTAAACAGAGAGTGGACGTCCGGGATTGGCATAGTTCATTAAATAAATGTACATATTGTAACAATTTCTCAACCTCATGTTGTGTAAAATTAATATGGCTTTATTTGTTCATTGGAAAAGTAGAAATTTCGAAGACTGTGTCAATGCATTTAGAATGAATGTGGACTATAGATTTCAAGTTTCAAAAAGTATGTGCAAGCACCAAAGTATTAAAAAATAGCAAGTTTTCTGAAGTCATTTGATAGCTTTGAGTGAAAAAAAAAATACATTTAACTCATTATTTACTGAGTCTTCCTCTCCAATGATATGTTAACTCAACAACTTGATCAATCTAACAAAAATTTCTCAGAGACTCTTTGACATCAACCTTACTTTTATTTAAAAAATCTTTCTTGAATGAATCAGCCGATCTGGTTTCACAAACTCAATCTGAATGATATGTTCATTCTGTGAAAGCCCATTGGAAATACTCAACACATTCTCATCCTTTGGCGTCATATAGGTGACACCATATGACATTTTGTTGAAATACTACGCACATGGGACCCTTTAGCATCAATATAACACGCACTGTTATGGGTAGGTTTAGGTCTGAGGTTGGGTCTGCGTCTCATATTGAAGCCAAAGGATGCTGCTCACCTGTATGACGCCCTGGGTTCTGCGTGTTATATTGATGCTAAAGGGTGCCATGTGCGTAGTATTTCGACGAAATGTCTATATGACGTCAAAGGATGAGAACGGGCTCAAATACTCGATTCAAAATAAAATAAATATCAAGATTTTCAGTGAATAAATACTTATTCAGAGAATAAGTGTTCCTTACTCAGAGCTATATGTCTTCAGAAGACCATTGTTTTATATGTTTGTTGTGCTTTTGCATCTATTTTAAAGCTTGAAAGCCGAACCAAAACAAATCCTCTTCAAAATCTTCCCTTTGTCTTCCACTGTAAAATGAAACTGCTTGGTTGAAAAAAAATGCTTGGTTGTTTCAACCCATGTTTTGGATAAAAATGTAACTTAACTTGAAGGGATAGTTCACTTTGAAATTAATTCTTGGTATGTTTTTGCTTACCTCAAGGGCATTCAAGATGTAGGTGTCTTTGTTTCCACAGTATTTTCAATTTTGATATTTTTAGGTCAAACCGTTGTCTGTCAGTCATATAATGGAGGTCTATGGGGTCCACCTCAAAGAGCATGCACAGAGAAGTCCAAATTAAACATGATTTAATGACTCGTGAATGGAAGTACACATTGATGGCCTAAGACACGAAACGAGCGTGTTCATGCTCTTTGAGGTGGTGACCATAGACCTCCATTATATGACTGACAGACAAGAACGGTTTGACCTAAAAATATCAAAATTGAAAATACTGCGGAAACAAAGACAACATCTTGGATGCCCTTGAGGTAAGCTAAAACATACCAAAAATGTATTTCAAAGTGGACTATCTCTTTAATTTAAACCATAAGTTTCCCATATTTGACCCAGACATGGGTGATTTTGTCTGAACTCTGCTGACAATCATGAACTAAATTCTCAACGCAGAACTAATGAATGCACATTGATGCTTATAGAACCCCATCTCCCCTAATTCATTTTGGTAAACACTGTCTTCACAAATGACGACCCACTTTGGGCCAGTGGGGTCATTTCAACAACACTGACAACTTGGGCAGTCTTATTAATCAGGCAGCATCCAGAGCTAGATTATCCTCTCTGAGGGACGAAGGGGCTTGTGCTGAGATAGGGCCATAGTGGCAGTCCTACTGTATGACAAGCTAAATAAATAGCCTTTGTCATCCTATCAGAGACGCCGTTAAGCTCTCCGCTTGATTATCCGTCCCTGACTCCCAACTCTCTAATTAGTACCTGGCACGGACCCTGATGTTTAAGCACGATTAAGGCAGTGCTCGTGTCTCAACAAAAGGTGCACTTTTCCGAGGCCGGCCGCTATCTGCGTGGTGTGTAATATTAGAAGTCAAAATGGTTGGACTCATTTACCAGCATGAGGCTAAGTGCATTCTTGGCTCGGGAAGAGGCGGAGTTGTGTATGTGCGACTCCAGCCAAGGATCCCATTTGTAATGGCCGAATGTTCCTGCCCCGTGTCTTAGTGTGAGAGTCTGGCAACTCTACACCTCTGCCATTGTGTGCTTTTATTTACATTCATCCCCGTCTCTCTTGCTCTCTTGTTCTCTTTTTAATTCATCAGCTCTGTGTGGTCAAAAAGACAGACAGACAAATGCTGATTTAAACTGAGGGACCCTTGGAATGCAAGTATTTTTGAGATTATTTATTTACCTTGAAAAAATGTGTTTTAACACTTTTAAATAAGCACACAGTAATAAAGTATTTATAAATCATTCACAAACTATTATTATAATTATGGAATAGTTTATAAACTGTAGTTAAAACATTAATTTACTATATACAAATGGAGAGTTCTTCATTCATTGCATGGCACAACGTGTTATATTTTTTAATCATCTCATATATAAAGAGTTAGATAATGCTTTAAAAACATATCAACCATAAAAAATTCTCACTTAGACTAGGTCACAGAAAATAGGAAAATGCCATTAATTAAGTGCTTTAAACAAACCTTTATGGACATTAAGAAGAGTTCCTTTAAGCCTATTTAAAGCTAAACAACCACTTACAAAATCTATATGAAATACATACAAGATACTCATTAGGTTACATTATACATCAGCTAGGATGAGGGGTAGGTTTAAGGGATAGAATATGTTATAAATCATTATTTCTATGGAAAGTCCCCATAAAACATGGACATGTGTGTTTGCTTAATGTAAATTTTACTATTAGTAAATGTAATTAATGTCCAATAAAGATTAGATTAAACCACTACATTTTCTGTGACCTAATCTAAAGTGAGAACCATTGCCTCATGCGGTTCTATCAATATGCAAATTACCCCCGCCTCCACGCACTCAAACCAGCTCAGAGATCTACTCATTGTCGTTCACTCATTGACATGATTGGTTACAAGGTAGTTTGTGAACACCAGTGATTTTAAATCGAGATTTTGAGACTGTCTTTGGTTCACTGCAGTTTTAAGGAGAAAATACTCAGCAATCATGCTGACTTATGATTTTACACATGGTTTGTCTTAAAGCATATTAAAAACACCACATGGACACATAAACAACATTAAAAGCTTCGATTTTCACCACAGGGGGACTTTAAGAAGTTGTTAACAAAGCATTATCTAACTCTTTATATATGAGCTAATTAAACAATAACACTATGTTAATTACAGCGTCAATGAATGAAGAACTCACTATTTGTAGTCTATTAATGTAATAACTACAGTTTATAAGCTATTAACTGACTATAAACT
This sequence comes from Pimephales promelas, assembly GCF_988280905.1. Lineage (NCBI taxonomy): Eukaryota > Metazoa > Chordata > Actinopteri > Cypriniformes > Leuciscidae > Pimephales > Pimephales promelas. Next base: position 21,435,249 of record NC_142772.1, read on the forward strand.
ACTAGTTTGCAAGTGATTACTGTATACTTATCACCGATTATTCTTATCATATTCACATATTCCTGCAGACCATTTGCTTTAAAAATGAATAATAAACATTATGGAAAGTCATTGAAATTTCTATATTCAATATACAATTTCTAGTTATGCTCAGTTTTCCTTAAACCACAACTATATTTTTTGTGTAAATATAAATATAACTAGATAAGACTATGTAGATAGTATTTTATACTCAAGTAATAAAATAAATATATATTAGACAGAAGTTTGACACCTTTGAGTAACTATGAGGTTGAAGTGGTTAATTAATCCATCTTTCTTACACTTTTCTTATGCCTAATGCCCGTTCCCATTGTTTGTTTGAATTGCAACCTACTCCAAATAAGACCTTCACTTTGGCTTCACCACTCTGTCACAAAACCAAACATGCCGTTTTCCTGATGCCTCTCTTCCCCGTATTTCTCTCACAGACACAAACACACACACACACACACACACACACACAGACATACACACACATAGACTGCTTCGTAAGAATGTAACAATGTGTAGGGGCTGCCAGAATAACAAATCGTCTCTGCAGCTCATGCATGCTAATGTTATGTTGTAAGCAGTTTTGTTGACAAGTGCTAATACTTCTTTCATACTATCATCAAAAGCAGCAAATACAACAGCCATTACTCCCTCTCTCAGTTTCACAGACATGATGGATGGTGACCTTAATACGGGTTAGCCGAGTTTTTGAAAGTTAAAGTACCCGCCATAAATCACGGAATTATTACAATGAGCTTTAATTGGTTAAGGACTGTTTACTTCCTAAAGAGCTAGAAAAATTGGGTTTGGGCATATTTTAATTTGCAAAGTGCATTTTCAATACAAATGGCACTTTAATATTGCCCTCCTTTATCATGCAAAATATGCAACACACTGGCAATCTATTAATTGGGCACCAAAAAAAAATGCACACCAAGCGTAAATCCATGCGTTCCTGTGTGTGTGATGCATGTGTGTGTGTGTGTGTGTGTGAGAAAGAGAGAGAGAGAAATGGCTGCCTGTGTACATCCATTAAGACAAAAAACACTACATGCCTGGACACAGTGTGAATGAAATGCGTACAAACCACAATGTCTAAGTGTAGCATAAAACTAATTAGAGTGCTGTAAATACTGTATGAGGACACTTAGTGGCTGGAAATATGCTCCTAAGGTGTCTTAAAGCTTTTAGATGCTGCATAGTTTGGGAGATTTGAAATTAGCATGTCAAGTGCATAATTTTTATACTGCGCTTTAAAAAATACTCAGACGACTACTGCATAATTTTTGGAGTTCAAACATGTCTGATGGTCGAGTGAGAACTTTATGTTAATGTGTATTTTGTTGTTGTATGTTGTTTGTTATTGTATGTTTAGGCAGTCCATTTCTCTTCATTACCCGCTTTACAGATCACAAAGTTAGAGGTTAGGGTGATGTTTGGCATTTCCTACCTGTCATTCAGTTATCACTCCTGACAACTTGGCAGGCCAATCAGACGCCATCCCCCGGGACACGGCGGGAAGTCTTTAAGGATGCAAGGCAAAGTGCTGTTTGATTTCCCAATGGCCAGTCACTCATATGGACGGAGACGTACACGCACACAAACACACACACACAGCCCATTCTGTCAGTTCACACTCTAAATGACAGATATGCTAAATCTTCTGTTACTCTGAAATCATAGTATCATGTATTTAATTGTTTAAAAATTGTGTAATGCTCACATCCATGTTCTGTCTTGGCTGCTAAATTTAGTACAGACTATAATATTTTGATTATATTAATTCCAGTGGTGGAATGTAACGAAGTACAAATACTTTGTTACTTTACTTAAGTACATTTTTTACGTATCTTTACTTTACTTAAGTAAAATAAATAGTGCATACTTTTTACTTTTACTTCGTTACATTTTGCAGCAATTATTTTACTTTCTACTCCACTACATTTCTACAACTTCTGTTACATTTTCTGATCAGTTTTTCCCCTGCCAAAACGTAATCTGACCGTCCGTTCGTTGCACGTTTGTCAAACCAGTGACGTTTGGTTGCCATAGATACATCAACCCGGTCACACTAAATGTGTCTCGCACGCAAAGCGTTTGTCGTGCAATTTATACGTGAAAATTTGTTTTTACGTGCATAGGAAACGCACCGTGTGCAATATCCGTTTGGTTAGGATTATGGCAAGCCAAGAGGTTCAGAATTACACCATAAATGAATCGCGTTTACTGCCAAACATAGTTATCAACATATAGTAAGGAAAAACATAGTTTATATTGCCTAATTGCAAGCTTGTTTCAGAAATGGTGAAAAACAATTTTTTTTTCCATCATTATTTAACATCATTATAGGAGTATTAGGTTGAATGAGTAAATGTTTTATTAATCATTAGAAAATAGACATTAAGAGAATCAATTGTTATGCAAGTACTTTTACTTTTAATACTTAAAGTACATTTAAAATCAGGTACTTTTTACTTTTTACTTAAGTGTGGTTGTCATTGTGTTACTTCTACTTTTACTAAAGTAAATATGTATCTGGTTATTTATACTTTTACAAATACTGCGATTCAGTACTTCCTCCACCACTGATTAATTCCCATTATGTTTCAAATGACTTACATGGAAACCAGTAGTGGAAACAATGTTCTGAAGAACGTTCACACTGCTCTTTACTAAAAGTGTAAGAATATCGAAATGTATACAGTAATAGTATTTATTTATATTTTATTTTCACTTTGTAATATTAATTTAATTTAGTTTTCAATCTAGTTTTATTTATTTATTATCTAGTCTAATAGATGTGACGTCTGAACCCGGAAGTCTAATTTTCCGCTGGTTCCTTTGAGATTTTCCTATGGAGTTTCATGAGATTTTTCATGAAAACCTCATGCATGCGCAGTTTTCAAAAAACATTTTTTTTTCTTTCCTTTTTTAAAATGTCTTGACTTTGTGATGCTGTTTGCGAATGTTCGTTGTAATGATGGTTTTGGGAAAAAACGACTCATTGAACTATGCTGATAACGATGGAAGTTGTGACCATTTTTTTAAAAGAAATCTTTTCTGCTCACCAAGCTATTTATTTGATCCAAAAACAGTATTGTGAAATATCAATTATTAAGGTGGAAAACAACTGGGACAACTTTTCCAGAATTCTTTGATGAATAGAAAGTTTAAAAGAACAGAGTATAACTAAAAATAGATTTACTGCCACTTTTGATCAATTTAATGCATCCTTGCTGAACAAAATTATAAATTTCATATTTTCTATTTGAATGAAAAAAAAAAATCTTACTGAACCCAAAAGTTTAAATGGTGTAGCTATAATGTTACAAAAGCTTTCAATTTCAGATACAATCTGTTCTTTTGACCTTTCTATTTATCAAAGAATCAAAAAAGAAAATCTAAGAAAAAAAATCTGTTTTGAACAATGATGATAATAAATGTTTAGCAAATCAAAAAAATATATTCAACACAAATATCTTAATGCTGTTTTTGCTGTATTTTGGATCAAATAAATTCAGCCTTGGTGAGCAGAAGATACTTTTATAAAAATAAAGTAATGCCCGTTACTTTAAAAAAAACAAACTCTTACCAATATAAAAACTTTTGAATGGTATCCACAAGTTTCCTACGGCCCATGAGGCCTTGCGCCAAAAGTGGGCGCGACTTCTGGTTGGAAGTAAACAAAGCGCGATTTGACATGCTTGACACTCGTTCATTCAACAGTTGACAGTCATTCAAGTTATAGCGATCCAAACTAGCTAACGATGTGGGAACACAATCTCAATGAAATTCAAAAGGGTGAAATAACAGTAGGCTACCTTTACCGTCCGCAGTAGTTGATTGGGAGTATTATAATAACATTAATAATCAATACTCATCAAGGCATGTTGACAGACAGTTGTGCGAGCTGACAAACAATTAAAATAAAAAATACACACTTAGTCGTTGTGCTTTGGAGTTTATTCAAAATTATAAATGAAAATGTGCTACTGGAATACATTAACTGGCACATTTGGTATTCTGTCAACACAGGCTTTGATCCTGAGTTTAGGTGTAACATCAGTAGCGAACAGCCAATCACATGCTGATAGAGTTTATAGAATATTAAGAATTTAAACAAATGTACACAGGAAGATTCGTCGTCTTTTGGGAGGTGATGGAAACTACAGTCGTTGGCAGGATCACTCTGATTTCGTTTTCAGCTTATGTTCAAAACAATCACGTTTAAGCCACTGAATTAGTTTAGTCCGGTTATACATAGAACCGCGAACAGCATATGTTGTCCCTGAGCTCCGTATAACGACATCTCTCATAAAGATTTGCGTCTTTAAATAGTAAAATAATTCTCCGAAAAACAGCTAGCCTCTTCGCTAACTAACACACAAAATACCATTGGAATGCTACTTCCGCCGCCTCACCGGAAGTTTCTCCCACTTTATTTTTTACAGGAGCGCCCCTCGGAAACTTGTGGATACATTTAGTTTAAAATACATGTAGGATGTACATTATTTTTATCTTTTATTTTTATTTCACTTTATTTGTTTGTGTTTGTTTGTTGTTGATTTAGTTTACAATATAACACTGCCAAGAAGAAATGCTCTTTTGGTGTGTTCTAAACCTGTAGAAGTAAAGGTTGACAGAATGCTATTTTCTGAGTAAACTATCCCTTTAAAATCCAACAATTCCAAATACACGTGCACAGCAGTGCAGATTACTCTGTGGTCTGAAAAGAAAGACATGGCAGGAGAATGAGAGAGTGTACGTAACTTTGTCACCAGGATCCAGGCTTGGATTGGCTTGAAATCCACGGCTTGAAATACAGAGTTTAGCCTCTGCATTGTGATCCAGCGCTTATGCGGTTTAGAGCAGAAGTGCTTGCTAGCTGCTTGGGATGTGACTCAGTCAATTGTGTGGCTTTTTATGCCGGATGAAAGGCAAACTTCAATGCTTCATTTCTTTCATGGCTGCTGCACAGGCTACAGGGCAGAAAGCTCCTACAGTATCAGCACAAAGCCTTCCGCTCAACGCTTTCCCACAATTACATTCGCTCTCCCATTCTCTTTATCACAGCGCTTTGTTTACAATAGGTGACTAAGACAGTCATCGCGCTAGAGTCGCTTTGAAGAGGATTGGAATGTTCCCAAAACCTGACGAGAAAATATCCGTAGAAACGAGAGTCATTTTACTTTGTAAAACGGGTAGTTATCTAATAATTTTGATATTCATAAACACATCAGAGACAGTCGCATTTGGTGCCATTCTTAGCGTTTTGAATGTGTAATATTTCAAGATCATTAAAACTTAATCAAACATTACAAGTGTTGAGCGATTGAAACGGTCTGATGTGCCTCTACCAAAGAGCTGTTTGCTTACCGACACAATCTTTGTTTTCTTTCTTTCTTTTTCTCATCATAAAGGGTTTGTTTATTCAGATATTGTGTTATTAAAGCAACGACTCTGGGGATAATGAATGCATTTTCTGCTTATATACATTGAAAGCGGCTTATACCCCATGAGCTTACTGTCTGCTAATCTCTTTACTTAAATAAACAAGCTTTATTGAAAACTGGTAGATTTTCACAATACCTCTTTTCTTCATTGAAATCCAAAGTAAGCTTTTTAACTAAGTAAGGTTTAACTCGCCGGCTTCTTCATATAAACAATGTGTGTGGAATTATTTGACTGTAAAAGAGTGGTTAGCTGCCTTTGTTCCTCTAGTTTGCTACTTAAATATGAGAGAGTCACTGTCATTTTTTGCTGTGTCCGAGACCTTGCTGCCTTTTCAAGCCACATCTGAAGGGTACAGTGGAAAGGCATAATATCCAGTGCCTCCATTTGGACAGTTTATGGAAGGTATGATAGATCGGCCTATGAAATGTCAACATGTATAAGGTTCTGGGTGGTTTTAGAATGTTGCTCTCATAGATATGTATGTGTAGACGACACAATTGGCCACTCCTGACACGTCGACTTTTGCCATCTTGGAATGGTCAACATTTCAGATGCCATTGTTACTAAAAATCAGTGGGCTTTCCAAGATGCCACAACATTGCACAGCCTCTGGTTGTAAAAATCACAGAGATTTAAATTCCACAAGAACTGGAAAAAATGTCTGTGAGTTGGTTTGTGTTTTCATACAAGCAAAATTATTTTCATACGCAGAATTATCCTATCTGCTGAAGTCTATTTCATGGGAAATTTAGTCTATTTAACCTCTCCCTTCTAACTATGACCTGAATCATTTTAGGACTATCCCAGAAAGCCCCATCATGATCGACAGTGTCAAAAGCAGCACAGAATCAGTATTTAAGTGAATACCGTTTATTATCTTTATGAGCGCTGTCTCTGTGCTTTGATGCGATCGGAAACCAGATTGAAAATTGTCAAAGTATCCATTAAAGGTGGAAGACCTAAGATTTTATGCCGCTAGAGGGCGCTACATTCAAAACAACAACAACGGCTTTGCTTGATGACGCCGCGGAGGAACGCGGAAAAATGGGAACTGTTGTTTTCAACTCCACCGTGGATAAATCAGAGGGGAAGCAAAATTAGTTGTCATGGATGAGGTAAAGTTCGATTTCTATAAATGTTGCGTTTAATGACATGCTTGTTTTTCATTAAACTGAAATAATCGCAAGAAAAGTCAGGTTTAAAAGTAAATCAGCTATCACAGATGTTACTGTATGAGTCACTGGACGAAGTGACTTATTTTTGTCTCAAATCGTTGCTAATGGATCCTGACTTTGCCCTATGCTGCAATATGCATTTCGTTTTGCATTCATTTACAGAAATCAGCTGCTTGAAGCTGATGTTATTAGATTTTTCAGGTGAGATTCTCAATTCATTCAGTGAACGGATGCTCTGAGGTAAAGTTTTCAGAATGCAGACTCAGCAACGATTTTATTTAATTGTACAGTACAATCATAACATAGAACAGACATTATCTTCATTTCATGTCATTAAACATAACAATATTGCTGGCCATACACTGATGAGAAAGTGCGCGCCCGGTGTTCGATAACGTTACTGTGGAGTTTTCCTAGATGTGGCGCGGCGCTTCTCGTCCGGTGTGCGACCCCCTTTACAGCCAACAGTTCACATTCCGAGAATAATTAAAAAAGAATAATTGTGCTCCATTCCATAATAAATGCGCGAGCGTGAAACAAGCTGACGTTTGTTGCTTGATAGACGCTAACGCACAACTACAACTTCCGCATTTGTCCAGGACTACGTAGTACGAGCGGAAATCAAGGTAACGCGGAAATGACGCGATTGACTGGCGACTCCCAGCTCACCCCTGCTCACACGCCCCGTTTCCTTGGTTAAAATCAAAATTTTCTCGCGATTTAAACATTGTTTGAAACATTTGGAATATTGTAAGTTATCATCTTAACTAAATATATAACACTGGCTTTGTGTTTTTGGGATATTTTAATGCAAAAATCGTTGGTATTCCACCTTTAAAGCTTAGGAAATTGTTCAGCTGATTGAAGACAACTTTTTCAATGATCTTCCCAATGAAAGGAAGATTTGAGATCGGTCTATATTTGCTTAATATGGTTTTATCTAGATTTCTCTTTTTCAGGAGGGGCTCGACAACTGCAGTTTTCAGGGAGTTTGGATGTTTTAGTCAGCATGTTTTAAGGTGCTGTACGGTTTGTTTTGCCTTCAATTTCTTCGAAAACAGACATAGTAACTACTTTCTCCAGTTGTGGTCTGATCTGTCTGACCCCAGAGCAACTCAAGGATGTACTGATCACCTTTCTGTTATGATTGATTTCTGTTTATAATATTCAAGAAGAAAGTCTGTCTAGCTTTGCCTAGTTCCATATGAAAAGCATGGATGTTGTCTTTGTAAATTTTATAATGGACTACAAGTTTTGTTTTCCGCCTCATGCACTCTGCTCTTCTACATTGTCTTTAAATATTTTTGCACAGCTGTTGAGTTTCTCCAAGGTGCATTTTGTCTACCTCTACTCTTCCTGACTTTCACAGGAGCAATATCATCAATTACACTTTTAACTTTTGAGTTAAAATAATCAAGGAGAACATCAACAGAGTCAGCAGATAGGCTTGGTTTTAAAGATATAGCCTTCATAAATAGCACACTAGTGTTCTAATTTAAGCATCTCTTCTTGAAAGACACCTATCTAGCTTCAATAGCAAGATGGATTAACACAGTCTCATCCCAAAAAGTCAAGATCCCGGGCCGTCACACAACTGACGCTTTACCTTTAACGTCAGTTAGGTGACGGGTTAGGTTTAGGGTTAGGTTTAGGTCTGGGGTAGAGTTAGGATCCCATAACCTCATCTTCCGACGTTTAAGGGGGCCCTAAAAAGGCGAATATTGACGTATGGTCAAAAGTCGTCCCAAAACGTCAGTTATATGACGTCTTGGGATGAGACCGGGTTGGATGGATCAATATATCAAATAAAATGCAGAAATGATCAGCAGATGCATAGCCAACTTTCTCTCGAGTGTACACAGACCGTTCCAACATCTTACTTATAGCAGCCCGTAGACTAAGGTGTTCTGGGTGGATGTTTCTCAGTGGTTGCTAAAGTGCTGTTAAGTTGCTGCTAGGTGTTGACTAAGGTGTTCTGGGGTGGTTGTTCAGGATTTGCTTGGTGTTGACTAACACCGACGATGCGTCCAAATATGCCTACTTTTATACTAAATGATGAAAAACAGAATGTGAGCTGTGTAGTATTCATAAAACGTAGGTGAAAAGTACCCAGATGATCTATTACTTCCGGCGAGATTCTGAACTGCGCTTTCCATGCACACTTTACTATCCCATGAGTCCACATGAGAGGATTTGTGAATGAAAGTGAAGCAATGCAATTGACGCCATAGGTCACATGACAATGACAATATGGTGAATGTAGTAGGGGAGACCGGTACACACACTTTTTGACTTTCTCAATTTCTTTCGGTTCTACTTTGGATTCAGAGTATTTATTTTTTTCCCACATTAATTTTCCACATGTCTATAGCTCAATTATGTGGTTTTGTTTCATTGATACACTGTATACTTTTCTCTTGATTTACCCCTAAAGAAGTAAAATGTGACAACATGCCCTATAGGTGGGGTACATTGTAACATGACCAAATGACAGCTTTAAATGTAATCTAATTAAACATATATACTGTACAAAACAAACTAAGATATTTCTCTAAAAGTTTTTTTCTTATTCATTTTTTCATATAAAATAATGACCTTTTTAAAAATTAAAAATAAACACATTTTTGAGTTTGACAGCAAACACACTGCAAATCACAGCTATACAGCATAGTTTAAAACAAAATAATAATTAATTTCAGAACATTGACTCTCAAAGATGAAAAATTAACATCATATGATTAAATAAATGTTTAGTGATATGTTTCAAAGATTTCTGAATTCCGGTGCAATTTTTTTCCTTTATATAGTGTTTATATGGCAACTAGTAAATATACTGTTTCGTCATCCTAACATTTGTGGAAGTATTTAAAACAAGTGTGTTACAACTAACCCTGCGTCAGGTTGTGCCCCGCTCACCCTCACATCCGAATTTCCTTCATACACACACATTCGTACTATATAGAACATACTTTTTTATATCGAACATAGATTTTTAATAGAACAACTTTCATATTATGTGCTTTTGGACACAGGTCGTGTCTACACCAGCAACATGACATCATGGGCCCTATTTTAATGATCTGAAACGCAAGTGTCAAAACGCACTTTGTGGGCGGATCCCGGCGCTGGTGCTATTTTCTCGGCGGGATAAATGCCTTTTGCGCCTGGCGCAAATCTAAAAGGGGTTGGTTTGAAATAGCTTCATTATTCATAGGTGTGGTTTGGGCGTAACGGAAATAAACCAATAAGAGCGTCATATCACATTCCCTTTAAGAGCGTGATGAACGAGGTGCGCTTGTTCCATGGCGCAATTCGGTTTTAACGGCGCATTTACCAGACGCACTTCAGCATCTGTTCACAGCCGAGGAGATCGATGTTCTCGTCAGGGCCATGAAAGAAAGAGAAGTGACATTGGGGATGGGACAAACCCTCCCAAATTAGCTTCGGTTAAACATGCATATAATAATTTGGGTAAATGTGTAAGCTTTATGCCTATTTTTCCCATCATCATGGACACAACAATGATTTCCCTCATGTTTATATATTTTCCTTATAATAATGTATCATTTGCAAAAAGTAAAATGCAACTGTATAGATGAGAGAATCATCTGCAGTGTATGCGGGTTGTTTACACTCTGTATAATGGCCAAGCATGCGCGCTTAAAATAGCATCTGAATGCACGCGCAACGCGCCACTGACTTTAGACCGGGTTTTTTCTGGTCATTGGCGCAATTTTTTTCTGGAACTGCAAAATAGCACTAGGAATTGTTTGCGCCGAAACATGCCTCCTTTTTGCGCCAACCCGCCCAGGGAGCGCAAGTTCATTTCCTAGTTTACCGTCATTTGCGCCGGGTGCAAGATAGAGCCCCATGACTTTTGCGTAAACATACACGCCAGTTTCAAGTCAAGTGGCGTGTTATCTATACGCATTTTGAGCTATCCACGTGTATGCCTGTATGTCTACGCCATTAAATGTCAGAGTGATTCTGCGTGTATGTACACACTGCTAAATGTCTGAGCGAAATGAAGCAAAATGTAGATCTACATCTGGGAAACTTTTTTTTTTTTTTCCTAGGATGGTAGGGGAAGTCTCATAAATGGTATTAACCCCAGTGACGGGAGGTTTAGGGACGGGGTAGGGGTAGGTCATATATTTACATATTAGTCAACGGCGTTTATAAACACGCTGAAAAGCAATAATGCGTGTTGATAGCAAAAATGGTAATACAAATTGGCGTGTCATACATACGCCATTTCATGAGATCGGTCTGACACCAGACACAAGCAGCTAGACAAAAGTAAACAGATATGGTGTAAGGTGTTCTGCGTGGTTTCAAAGTATTTGCTAAATCTCTGCAATAGACCTTATTCAGAGCAGCGCCATGACAAGTATGAAAGTGAGGCTATGAGGGATAGACTTACCGTGTTTCCAATGGCATCCGCTGTAAAAAGCTGAATAAAGCGGCTAGATTACTTACAATTTTCCACAGCTTACTGTACATTGTCGGGAGATTTTTGTCAACGGACATTTCTTGGAAAGATATTTTTCCAGTGTTTCATTAGCAGAACAATCCAAAAACACATTAAATAACAGTACAGCCCATTGAAGAGATGCAAGTCTATCCCTCAAAGCCTCGCTTTCATTCTCATTAAAAATCAAAGATGGCGCTGCCGTGAATAAGGCGTATATATGCCGGTCCTGGTCCATAAATCCAGATTGGAACCCTCCCTTAATGCAACTGAAAGGAACTTTCACCACTTTCATTGTATCTCAGACAAAATCTTCATGAAGTCACTTCGTAGTCACTTTGAAATCTTCTCCTTGAAATATCATTCATGTCCATGAGACAAATGGTGTGGTTAAACTGAAAAAGAATGCTTAAGAGTTATAAATGAACGATAGCGAACAATAGTAACATAAGCAAGTGATGGTCTTTCCGACGTTGTTCCTTTCATCTTTCATACAAAAGCAAAAGAATGGGTAGCGAGACTGTTTTTGCTATACTGTACCTTTTCAAAAAGTTTTTATTTTGGGGGGAATTCCATCTGTGTTAATGTTCTTTTCTGGTCTTCATCATGAAAGCTTTTTTAGTTTTGAACCCTACAATTAATTCATAGGAACTTGCGCAACAATGATCAACTCATATCTTAGGTCTTTACATCTTCCTGTAACCTTAATCGAAGTTCAATAGAGTCCCAGAATGATGGAGTACTAGCAGGTGTGCTTTCTGCCACACAAAGAACATGTTTGTTTTACTATAGCCATTTGTTTTTTATTTGTGTGGGTTGAAGGATGGGATGAGGGTGTTGAATTAAGGCAGGTGGATTAATCATAGGGTCTTCCTTTATTTCATGGTTGGCCTGTTTTGCCACGTCATGCGTGTAGTGTGACTGAGACTTTTGGTTTGAGTTGAGCCGTGACTGCAGTGAAAGTGAAGCTACAGCAGACTTTCTTTCACAGGCATCGTGGCGGAACAAAGGAAAGGTTAAACATTCTGCCTGTCTGCCTCACCTGTGGACCGACAGGAGGGGCTCGTTGAGAGAAAAGAGGGTCAGTCATTTACTGATCATCAATCTTACTCTTGTTTTGTTTTTCCTTGGGATTTCTTTCTTTCATTGCTGCAAGTCTTATTCTTTATCATCTTCTTTTGTGGTTTTCCATTTCGAATGTCTAAACAACAAAACTGTCATCATTTTCTCACCCTCATGTCCTTAAACACATGTATGGCTTGCTTTATTTCGTGGAACATTGTTTATTTTTCTGTATTTGTTCTTGAAAGTCAATGGGGTCCAAGACTTGTTTTAGTGTAACAAAATTGCACAGATGGTTTTCAGATTCTTTCTTTCTTTCTTTCTTTCTTTCTTTCTTTCTTTCTTTCTTTCTTTCTTTCTTTCTTTCTTTCTTTCTTTCTTTCTTTCTTTCTTTCTTTCTTTCTTTCTTTCTTTCTTTCTTTCTTTCTAAAAGGTTTGTGAGTATGAGTTGTGAGGATTTACAGCGTCTCAGACTTTTATGAGTGCTGTAGTGTTTGTAATTAGACTAAATAGATGAGATTGCAAGCAGAGAAAATGTACTATCCCTGGTCCAGTGAGATTTATTGTCAATTGATTTTCTAAAAGGCCTTTTCAATGCACTTGTTTCATGGTGGAACGTGCTTAGGATGTTTGTTAATGACTCATACTCAACTGGCAAAACTGCCATATTGTTTTTTTTTTTGTTTTAAAATTAGCAGTTTATTCATGCAAAGACTGTGGCATCTTAAAAATTCATTAAAAATGCATTATTAAATGTAGAAATAAACATAATTAAGATTGTTAAATGCTGTAGATAGAAGTATTGTCCATTGCTAGATTACTTAAAGGGATAGTTCACCCAAAAATGAAAAATCTGTCATCATTTTCTCACCGTCATGTTGTTCCAAACCTTTGTGAGTTTATTTCTTGTGTTGAACACAAAAGAAGATATTTTAAAGAATGTTGGTAATCAGACAGTTGACGGTGGCCATTGGCTTCCATAGTATTTTTTCCCCTCTAATATGGAAATCAATGGCTATCGTCAACTGTTTGATAAACATTCTTTAAAATATATATTATTTTTTGTTCGACAGAAGAAAGAAACTCATAAAGGGTGAACTTGAGGGTGGTTTTCATTTTTGGGTGAACTATCCCTTTAACTAATGTATTTACAGTAGGTAATGCTAACAAATGAAACCTTTTGTAAAGTATTACATCTTTACAATATGTATTATATAAAATATGTAAAACAATATATTATTCTGACATGTCTCAGAGTTTCAGAAGTGACCTTAACAAAATATCAAACTGTGTTCAGATTTTTCAGGATAAGTTTGCTATCAACACTCTACACATTTATATCACACTAATATTATTTTATAATTCAAATTTAGGGAGAGTAATCTAAAAAAAATAAATGTGATCTTAATTAAGGTACTGCTCTAGACTCAATTTTATTATATTATCTCAATGAGGGTATTGTATTATGAAATGAGCTATGCTAAAGCAACATCTGAAAAGGTTCTATATACTGTAGAACCTAAAGGGCTTCTGTCAGTCACATATAAAGAACCATCTAGGGTACATTTATATATAAGTTTTTTTTTTATTACTTTTTTTTTTGTTTTTGAGCTTAACAGTTCTTTTCCCCCTTAGGGAAGCTATTTAGGTTATACCCCACTGTCATGACAATACCTACAGGCTGGTTCCTGTTACTGTGTCTCTGTTTGGATGGAGGTGACAGAGTAGACGACTGAAACGCTGACAGACCAAAGCGGTCATAACTTATTGTTCGTTGATATGCCATGCCAAATCAAGCGGGATGAACAGGAGCATGTGTGTGTCCATATATGAAACCCTGCACAGCTCATTTAGCTCCAATGTAGCCACCTGGGTGGTGGTCTGCCTCAGCCAAACCCCTCCTGGTTCTCCCCCTTCCAGCTGACAGCACTACGGCCCTATATACGGGTTCCAGCGGCAGATTAATCAACACAAGCGTCCTGATAAATCACCTGCCACCAACACCAACCTGAAAGAGAGAGTGAGAGCAACTCAGATTTAGAAGAAATGAGCTTTACTTATTTGAAGAGGAGATGCAACTTGTACTTTTATAAGGTTGTGTCATTCACATTTTGAACTGACCAACAAATCAGGTGTGATCCAGAAATTAAAGTAGCTACTTGCTTTCAAAATAGGCCACGTATGCACTGTAAAGTTTCTGGAGTGGCAAATTCATTTAAATACAGGAGTGATCCCCTAAATTTTCATTCTGTGTGTTAACTGTTAACAGAACACAACTGACTCCCAAAGTTGTGATGATTTACTGGTGTCTTGTGCAAAGTATGTTTGTTATATTTTTGACCAAATTGATATTAAAGCCTCGTTATGTTTTGTCAATTTTAACTTAAGTACAATCGACAGAGGCGTCATGTTTTGCATTGAAGGCTGCTTCACAGAGCACACTCTCACAGTGTTGCCATATTCACTTATTATAAGCGGTTTGATGCCTTTTTTTTTTAACTTGGCTCACAAATCAATCAAGTTAATGCAGTTATTCAGTTGGAAGGTGCGGGTCACGATATTTTGGTCTTGTTTTCAATATAAAGGAATTGGATATATTTCGATTTATTATGTTGTTGTTCTTTTCTAGCATGAAAATTAGTCAATGCTCACCTCGTTTCATCTGGTTTTCTTTTACATCTGAAAGAGACACATCTCTGATGTGTGTTTAAATATGTCATTAACAACTAGTTGTTCAGTTCAGTTCATGCTGAATTTTAGTAAATGCGATTGTCACTACCTGAATTTTCATCGCATTTTCATCCTAGGGCATCATATAGTGACGCTTTTGACATTTCGTCTAAATCCAACGCACATGGTACCCTTTAGCATCAATATAACACGCTTCGGTTATGACTAGGTTTAGGTCTGGGGTAGGGTTAGGGTTAGACCACCAGGAGGCGCCTTCTGGCCTATATATCTGCATCTCATATTGATGCTAAAGGTTGCCATGTGCGTTGGATGTCAAAAACATCAGTATATGATTCCTTGGGATGAGACCGGGCTGGAATTTTTCAGGAGTTTATTGTAGAAGGCGGTTATGCAGTTCTCACAACTGTAAATGACTGACATGAAAAAATGCTTTACTTTGATTGTCTGAGTAACAAAACTAACAGATACATATATCAGTATACCCCTGTATCATACTCCGTTAGATACGTGGTTCTGTACCATTGACGTTGAGGCAAAGAACCACCCGACGTGAAGGATGGATCGAAAGAGATGCTTCTGAATAACCTCATTCTATGCAGAGTCTCTCTACTAGCAAGGAAGTTTAATTACCTCAAAAACAGCTATTTTTCCACCTCCTTGCTGAGGGATGTAATGTAGCGGTTCGGTAGCTTAGCTAATATATGTATAAAAGTTGCAGGGCAGTGTTGACAACAAGTTTCTGTTCTCCTAAATGCTTCTGTGTTTGTACAGCACAATCTTTAATCTGTGTGAGTGATACATGTGTGTGTGCGCTTCAGGGAAATACCAACACATTCTCATCCTTTAACGTCATATAGAACGCTAGTGACAAAACGGCGCTATACTACGCACATGGCACCCGTTATCGTTAATATAACACGCGCTGTGAGGGCTAAGTTTAGGTGTGGGGTAGGGTGTACGTGTCATATTCACGCTAAAGGATTTATAACGTCTTGGGTTCGCGGGTTATATTAACGATAAAGGGAGCCATGTGCGTAGTATAGCGCCGTTTTTGCATATAGCGTTCTATATGACGTTAAAGGATGAGAACGGGCTGGAAATACGCATATAATTATGGACTTGACTTGGAACTACCTGTGCATTAACTCCTTCAGACCTGAATTATGTTTCAAGTTTCTGAAAAATATAAAAGTACATTTTCCCAGCTCATGTGGCTTTTATAAATGAAAACAAATGAAAAAAAAATTATATATATATATATATATATATATATATATGAAGAGTTCAGATGCAAAAGCCTCTAAATGCCATTTGAAATTTTCTTCTTTAATGATGATTTTTATCAAACTTGTATATTTAAGTTCAGTAATTTCACTTAAATAACAATTAATAGGTAATTATCATTGGCATTTAAGTGAAATCACTGAACTTAAATATACAAGCTTGATAAAAATGGTCATTCTAGAAGAAAATTTCAAATGGCACTTAGAGGCTTTTGCATCTGAACTCTTCATATATATATATATAGGCTTTCATAGTGATTTTTTTTTTTTTTGTCCATTCCAATGGACATCAGGTCAAAACAGGTGTACTTCCCAAAAAATGTACCAACATGAAATAAATTCATAAATTTCGGTTTTAATGCACAGCATCCAGCCAATCAGAAAAGGGTATTCAGACAAACCATGGTATACATTAGAATAACTCTTACATTGGTATGTTTCATACTGCCATTACCACACACCATTATGGTTAAGGAAAAAGCACATAGCTAAATAGGTGTGTGCATCGGGAACAGCACTGCTGTCTGGCTAATCCCATGCCTCAGGTGGCTTTTCATCTATTCCATTCAGATCCCGAGCAAATCAAATTAAAGCAGAAAGTGGGTGAAATCAAAAGCGTCAACACAAAAACGCTGGGCCGCTTTTTAAATCGGCCCCCATGGCCATGCTCCTTGTTTTATTATCTGCAACAATAGGGGAAGTTTGTGGCATGCTTTCATTGAGCATATCCAGATTAGTATTGCTTTGACATTTGAGAGACTCGATAGCAATACTGTAATGCTTTCCTGAGGGAATGCAACCCGTATGAGGGAGACTAGTTCACGCAACATATGCTTAATGGAATGATTACCTAAGCTGCAGACAGTGTTGAACGAACACACACATATCCACAGATATCGCACACTGCCTCACTCCCATCTGTCATAAGTTTAGTAAAGATTCAGGAATGAACAAGTGACCTTCATCACACTGACCAAGCATTCTGATGAGTCCTAAAATTCATGATTACTTTCGGAGCAGTGTTATGGGTTACGAGTGAGAAGGCTTGTCAGAAAGTTGATGGTGATTAATGGTAACACTTTTTGCAGTGTTCTTATTATAAAGTATAACCCCCAAACCAAGCCTAACCCTAACCCTATAGTAGGTAAATGTAGTTAGTTAATATTATTCAGTTAGTTAAATGTATAATTACACTGTAACACTCTTCCCACATCAGGGTTTTTTTTTTTTTTTTTTTTAAGTTGCCAGCCACCGCCAGCGATTTGTGATCATTTTCACAAAAATGTCATGGCCCCCAGAATATTTTGCTGTATGAATATCCGAACATGCAAGGTGTAAATGTTCATGCATTCTTTTTTGCCAACACTTGAATGTGGGTAAGTTACAGTGTCCTTGTTACATGTGTTACATGTAGTTACTATAGTAATAACTATATATTAACACAATAACTTACTAGCTGCATAATTACATGCCACTAACCCTAAACCAAACCTTCATCCTAATGCTTAGGATAAACATGTAGTAAGTACTATAGTAATTACATGTAGTAAAGTATATTAAAGGGATAGTTCAGTTTGAAATAAATTTTTGATATGTTTTATCTTACCTCAAGGGCATCCAAGATGTAGGTGTCTTTGTTTCCACAGTATTTTCAATTTTTCTGTCAAACCATTGTTGTCTATCAGTCATACACTGGAGGCTAAGGGGGTCCACAAAAAGCATGCACAGAGAAGTCAAAATTAACCCTTATGCTGCATTAGGGACATTTTTGGTCTTTTGCAGTTTAATTTCTTTGATCATTTTGGCTGTTTTAATGCAAATGGTATGAAATTTGGCAAAATTGTGACTTTTTGGATACATGTAAAAAATGTGATCCCATTTTGCAAAATATGTATAACACACACTGTGTAGATCAAATAGTAACACTCAGCACCATAAAGACCAAAAATGGCCCATTGAAACCCATTAAAACGTTGTTTAAATCTGAGGCTGTCAGTAATACATAAAACATGATTTTTGCACAAACATCCTTTCATTTTGAAGCAAAAGCATTATATTTGCATTATATAGTGTATTCCACCAGATGACGTCACTACATATTTATTCCCTAGGGGTGGAAATGCACCTTATTTTAGGCAATAGGCAATGTTTAATAGGTGGCCATTTTTGGTCTCTAACGCGCTAAGTGGGATTTTTTGCAAAGTGGGACTGTGATAATCCAAATCTAAAGTTTTCTCTTTGCATTTAGTTTATTGAAAATAATTGAATTTTTGTGTTTTTTCCTCTTATACAAATCGATGGTTTCGCAAACAAAACTGGTAATTGAAGTTAAAAATCCTGAAATTGAATACATTTTTGGTAGTTATGATGAGGACTGATGCTGGTTAAAAGATTTAACATGGTAAAAGTGGAAAATAATAATAATATATAATATTTTAGGCAATGTTTAATATGTGGCCATTTTTGGTTCTTAATGCACTCAACGGTGTTAAAAATCTAATGCAGCACAAGGGTTAAACATGATTTAATGACTCGTAAATGTAAGTACACATTGATGGCCTAAGACATGAAACGAGCGGTTTTTGTGAGAAAACGAAAAGTATTTATATCGTTTTTACCTCGTGTAATCCAAGTGATCTCAATCAGTTGTGCAATGTCCAACTGAACCGAACTGAATCAGTTTAATGTTACTCCGGAAGTGATCGCTTGCGTGTGACATCACTCAATATTTACACAGAGATTTCAGAAGTTTTACTTTTTACTAAACATATTTAGATATACCGAAGCATTAGATAAACAAAGAGTAACGTAGGCACACAAGCGATCACTTCCGGCGCATGCGCAGACCGAAGCGCCCGTGCAGTCAGATCATTTTGTCATGGCTATGATTACAAGAGGTAAAAATTATATAAATACTGTTCGCTTTCTCACACAAACAGCTCGTTTCGTGTCTTAGGCCATCAATGTGTACTTACATTTATGAGTCATTAAATCATGTTTAATTTGGACTTCTCTGTGCATGCTTTTTGGTGGACCCCCTTAGCCTCCAGTGTATGACTGATACACAACAACGGTTTGACTGAAAAAATGTCAAAATTGAAAATACTGTGGAAACAAAGACACCTACATCTTGGATGCCCTTGAGGTAAACTAAAACATATCAAAAATTAATTTCAAAGTGAACTATCCCTTTAAGTACAGGTACATGTTAATTATTAGTGCTCAACACTTAAATGTATTATTGCACTGTAAAACAGACACCAGTGTAACATTTATATGTATTTAAATTATCTTTAAATTAAATAAATTGTTGTTCACTGATTACACACATACAAAAACACATTTAAAATATGCATGTTTCGCCCCCTGATAGTCCACTTCAGACATTCTACTAACTATAAGTTTGCAACTACATGTCATTAGAGTATTATCTGACTGTCTGCGTAATATCTGCTATCGCTTTATTGTGATGGTCCCCTACAGACGAGCAATACGTCACCCTAACCCAACCCCTATCCCTAAGGAGTAATGTTACAGTAGTTGACATGTAGTTGCAAAGTTACTTAAAGTGGACAATCGAAATAAAGTAGAACTGTATTTTTTCCAGATAATATTCGGGACATTTCATTTCTACACATGGCATAAATGGGTCTGTATATATTAGAATATATTACTGGCTTTATATTTCAGGAAAGGGGCCATGTTTTTTTTTTCTTCGTGCTCCTTGTTTTATTATTTGCAACAATAGGGGACATTTTGTAGACAAAATGTTCATTTATGACTGAATTAGCACTTAAACAGGGCCCGATTATACAGGCAAATATTCCAAGTCTCCAAGCGGCGAGCTCCTCCTGTCAGTTCAGTGTTTACATCTTTCTTTCTCTGCTTCTCAATCGCTTCTCCTCCATCCATTTATTTTCCAGCATGTGCGTGGTGAGCGTCAGAGAGGTAGGCACCTGTTTAGGTATGCAGCAACCATCTGGCTCATTCATCAGCACTCATTAATGAAAACGACTGAAAACAACCCAAACTCTCTCGCATTATGAAGTCTCATACTGTATATATCCTGTTTGGCGTGATGGGGTGTCAGCTATTTTTATCATGAAAGAATATACCACAAAATAAAGTTTTTTATTCAAATGTTATATAACGGTTAGGTTCTGCACTTGTTCTTTCTTGTGTGCTTTGATAAACGGTGGACCTCCGAGAGTTCGACCAATGAGACAACATAGTGGCTAGTGGCACTGGCTAACTAACTAACATTAGAATAATATTTCCCCATTGGCTGTGGCCATACGATTAAGAAATTGCCTAATAACTGCTAATTAATTCCCAGTAGGCTGCTTTTATATACTGAATGTAATAATCTTAAATCATTTTTATCTACACTGTTTAAGGGCAACCCTATGCCAAATAAAGAGAACAAGAATATGTTTCTAATGAATAAGTGTCAAATCTATGGAGTGGTTTCATTTTCTCACTGGTCCAATTAGACTGATCTGGGTTCAGTCCCTTCTGTGTGGCTGTAGCATTAATGAAGGTTTCAGTGCTGCCATTGTGACCCCTGAGGAATGTTATTAAGCAGTGGTCGTATTCATTCACTCATTACTGGCCTCTACCCTCAGGGTTTTCACACCTTTACTCTGTGGCAAGACCAGCCATGCTGGCAACCTTGTTCATTCAAGTTCAATTTGAGATGATGTGTTAATTTCGCTCTCATCTGTAGCTGCTTTACGCTGCAACACAGGCGCATTGGAAAAAAAAAAACATACCTGTGACAACCTTTTTGTAAAATGACTAATACGTAGCTGTCAATACATACATATCACTGCAGTTTCCAACAGAAATGAACACTAGAGGCAGTAAACAGCAAGCACTTTTATTCGTTTTCACACACAATTATAATTAATAACAGGGGCAGATTATGAACTAATAGACTTGTTTTCATGCGGCTCCTTACACAATTGTGTTATGACCTCAAAACAGTTAGTGCAAGTTTTGTAAACGAATATATTTTGTTGTTTTCATCACTTAACCAGCTCCATATGTTCAGTTTTACTGATTTGTTAAGCTTGCTCGGTAGCTCAACTGGTACAGAATTGTCCTTGTGATGCGGAGAGCTCGGGTTCTAATCCAGTGAAATATGAGTCACAATAAAAGAGCTAAAAAACAAGCCAAAATGGTATGGTTATGATTGTGGTTTTATGTCACATTTGCTTTTGTTAACACTATCGGTTAGGTTTAGGGTTTATAGGTGTACGTTATATCGATGTACGTTTTCCACTCCACTCACCGGACATTTCAACTGCGGTGATAGGTAGGCTACAAACTCCAATGTAATAAAACGTTTCCATTTTCATGTTCATCTGTTCCAGAAAAAAAAAAAAAACTAAACATTTTAGCTTTGGCTTTTAACATTTAGCATCAATCACTGGGACATTTCCCTTTGAATCTGTCTCTAAACGTGGACTTTTTGAAAAAAATGTTGCCACAGGGAAGTTTTTCTAATGAGCCTGGGCTGGCTTTACCATGGTTTAGTCGAACCTTACTATTGTATTAATGTCTGTTATTTATCATAATTTGACTCTATATGTGTTGCGTTTGTTTTCTTCTTTAGACATTTGTGATCTCTATTTTTTTTAATTTATGACAAAATTTGATAATTGAAATTGAAAAAAAAATTTGAGACATGAAATTTGATTGTCTGTTGTTATAGCTTTGTAACAGTTGCTAAGTCATATATATATATATATATATATATATATATATATATATATATATATATATATATACAGTGATGTGAACAAGTTTGGACACCTATGCTAAAGCTGCCTAAAAAGTGGAATAACAAATCATCTTTTGGATATTGATCTTAATGCCTTAATTAGAAAAATGAGGAAAACTCCAACCTTTAAGGACACAAATTTTCTTTGTGAATGAATAATGTATCATAAATAAATAAATGTTTTCCTTAAAATACAGGGTGCATAAGTCAGGGCACCACTATGTTAAATTCCCATAGAGTCAGGCAGATTTTAAAAGCCAGTTATTTCATGGATTCAGGATAATATGCATCCTGATAAAGTTCCATTGGCCTTTGGAATTAAAATATCCCCACATCATCACACATCTTCCACCACACCTAGAGATTGGCATGGGGTACTTTCCATAAGATCATCTTTCAATGCAAATTAAACCAGCTATTAGGCTAACTGAAGTAAAACCTTGCCAATCTCAAGGCATGGTGAATGGTGTGTGATGATGTGGGGATAAATATATATATATATACAGTATATATATATATATATATATATATATATATATATATACAGTATGCATATTACACACATATATATATATATATATATATATATATATATATATATATATATATATAAAGCAAAGTTTAGATATAAAGCAAACTTTTAGAGTAGGTCTATGTAAATAACAGTAACTTGGAGAATCATGTGACATGTAAAAAGAGTCATCTCCCCTGCTAACATCCTCCAGAATGACATTTGTCTGTTGAAAAAGCGTTGAAAGCTTTCAAGCCATTGATGCAAATCCCCTTACGGTGAG
The DNA here is from genome assembly GCF_988280905.1 of Pimephales promelas. Lineage (NCBI taxonomy): Eukaryota > Metazoa > Chordata > Actinopteri > Cypriniformes > Leuciscidae > Pimephales > Pimephales promelas. The sequence goes on from NC_142772.1 coordinate 21,457,997, forward strand.
TGGAGTGCTATGAAAGTTAAAATACATTCATTGCTTATCTATTCCACGGCTCTGTCACCTGATGTAGAGGCAAGTATTTCATTATAATAGGGGGAAAGAAATTGCCGGCTGATAGGCATCTGTAGATTAGGGGGCAAGCATAACAATAAATTATGCAGTGTTTGAAAACATACACAGCCATAATTAGGTGGCATTTGATATTAAATGAGGTAATAGGATTGACTTATTTATCTCCCAAACACCCCAAAAGTTCCATTAGCGTGGGGAAAAATGAGCTGTTTGAAATGGTAAGAGCGCCGGAGCTGTGATCAGATTTGACTAAGCCCCCCTTCGTGAAGTTGAAAGACTCGCTTTTTGCTCGGAGATCACCATGCCCCGCTGGGAGTTTGGGAAGGGAATTGCAGATCAATGGATTTACTGGGTAATCAGTTCACTCCAGGCCTGATGGGCGAAACACCCAAGCACCAAGACTATTAACTAATCATGTCATTACGGTGACCACCACCACCCACGCCTCTGTACTCTGACTTCCCGTGACTGCCAATCACTCCAAGTGGAGAGCAAATACAGGAATGCTGTTGAAGTAGAAAAGCACAAACGCGCAACGCAAACGTCGATTGAGGCTTGACTCGTTTTTTATATCCGGCTCGGGCTCCCACGGTGTTGGTTATTTCCCTCTTCCTCTTCGGTTATTATGCTGTAAAGGTTGAACCCGATGCAAATTCAAAAACACAGGGAATAAGATGAATTACTCCCCCCCCACCCCCTCCCCCCACCAAAAAAAAAAAAAAAAAGCCTGAGAAAAGTTTCCTCCGTATCAACATATTTATGTTTCGGCACTGCTAGCGTCACTCATGACTGCGGTCGTCCCCTGTGAGTGTAAGTGCGCGCGTGTCTGGGTGTGTTTTACACTTAAAATATGCATCGCTTACAAAGGGAGTCTGTTGAATAAATGATAGTCTACATCTTAGAGGCGTATCTAGGTGAAATCAGGATGGATCTCTTTTTGTTGCTGCGCTCAGCTGGGAGCGGCGAGAAACAACTCGGGTTGCGTGTGCGAATGTGTGTGTGTTTATAAATACGGAGCTTTGTTCATTCATTTATAAGGCCGCGGCTTGCTGGGGTTGGGGTTGCTTTGGGGAGCTGCGGGCGCCGGGGGTTTGCAAGTACAGGGTGAGGTGGTGTGTCGGCAGGTCCCTCTGTGGTAAAATAAGAGCTGTCATACTGCTCTCGGGGTGCAGCGAGGGCCTGTCAGGGAAGACTGATTGCCTCCACGGAGATGCTTGATCCCTGGGACCCGGAGGCTCGCTAGAGCCATCAGCAGGTGTCTAGTGCTGCTGCTTGTTACTGCTTTTCTGAGTGTTATGACAGGAAGACCATCGCTTGTCTGTTCGCCCCAACAACACAGAATGCGACGGCTTACCTTGTTTACTAACAATTTAGCTTAGCGTAAGTTAGCTTTAATTGGCGTTGCGAGTACGAGCACGAAGTAGCGAAACAAAAAGCAGACGGAGGAGCTTCAGACTTGTCAGGGGCCAAGCCAGCAACGCTGTGACTAAGAGGGCTAATGATTTAGATCAAGTGATGGGGGTCCTGAGCTCCAGCTCACTGGCTGCTATTTCTGTGAGAGGTGTCATCCAGACAAGGAGAGTGCACTCTTGACAAGAGACAGAGTCAAGGGCAAACAGAGTACTGATGCTGCTTTATTTGACAAACTGCAGTGGAGGTTAAGAACTGGGTGTGTTTGAACGAACTCGCCACTTGGAGGGCGACCATGCATGATCAATGTCTGTTGGCCTCTTAACAAGAGTGCATACACTCTCAGGGAATCGTCTGACAGGCTTTGGAACGGGGTTGTCTCTCATTAATGCAATGCCTGTCTGATAAAGACTGCACTGTTGTCTGCTGTGTTTGCTCAAAATAAGGACGTGAACAGTTAGCAAACGTGTTTCTGCGCAGTTCGTGTTGGAAGTTAAGCTTCGTGGAAACTTTGATTATAAACTGTTAGCGGTAGCTGCTCTTACAAAAAAGTAGATGGAAAATGATGGTAATGTCATATTTTTTTTTTGGCCACTACTGTTAACATTTAGGAATAAATCATGAATTTGATAATCGTACAGTACCATGATAATGATTGTTTTTCTTTTCTTAGCATGGTAGTACTAATCCCACTCTGGTTATGATTTTGTTGTTGTTGGTGGTGTTTTTTTCATTGTAGTATAGTAGATGTGGAATTAACTATTTATATATATTCCCCTGCCATTGACATTGCAGCTCACTTGTACAGTGTCAGTTACTTAATTTCCTCTGGATAAATATTGTTGATGTTACAGTGATGGGATTTCGGCTAGGGATTGCACGTATTGAGCATCATTTTACTCATTCCCGCAGATTTAAGTGCGCGCATGTAAAGACAAGTATTGACTATATAAAACAGTATGTTGGGTCTGTGCGACAGGTCTTAAAGTGACAAGAGCCTAATAAAACGGCTGCCAAATGATGAGATGATATTTAAAATATCTATATGGCAGTTGACGATAAAATTGTGGCCAATGAAAATGCTGGCTTGTAACTTTGGAAAACCACTAGCAATTGTGGCTGATGAGCAAAAGAGTTAATGTCATGCCCTGTTGATAATGAACAGTAAATTGTTGTTATTAAACAGGAACATTGATGATCTGCTTGCTTGCAAATCTACCTGTAAGACTCAAAAAAAAAAAACTGGAAGAACTGGAAAAGAAGCCAAATCTCGGAGAAAACAAAGACAAATCTATATGGTTTAATGTAAATAATTATCAAACAGTATTATACATGTTTGGTATCATTTGAAATGTCTCATTGTGGCTGGTACAAATGTCTCACTCCTAAAGAAGTCAACGGTAATACAGTTCTAAGAGCTTAGAGATAACTTGCAAATGAGGGTGTGTTTTCCAGGCAAATGACATCCGGCTGCCAAAAGATGTTAACTCTGAATGCAAATTGCCATTGTTAGAAATATGTTTCCATTTGAACGAAGTTTCTGTCTAAATAAAGAAATGCAACAAGAGGCTCAGGGTGATTCTGTACCTCAGATCAGCCCATAATGTTGAAGGACCTCAAAGACTTCAGCATTATCTATTATCTTTTACTCTTTATCTCTTAGCATTCAATGTTATTATATTGATTATCTTTGAACTGGTTATGAAATTGGCATGATACATTTATTTGACATTATAAATTGTAACATTTGATTTTATTCTGAATTATTTTCTCAATGTTTCCACAAATCTGAATCCAATGCATAGCAAGCGTTAAAGCAGCATTATCTTAATGTACACGTCACAACCTCTGGTTATTGTTTGGGCTTTAACAATATGGATGACTGTAGGGGGCTACATGGTTACTTTCTAACAATAGCAAGCGTGTATGTGGCATTGTTGAATCGTTTTTAGCCATAACCTCTGGTTATCTATCAGACTGGTGAGTTTGTGACTGAGAGATCCGTGTAAACGGCTGGTGCAAGACTTTCTGAGCGGCAAAATATAACGTAAAGAGTTAAAAAGGATAATCAAATGTATCGCCAGACTATTGACCAATAACCAAATGGGCAATCGAACCTGAATTCAAGGTTGTGATAAAATGGAGTTAGATGAAAGCTTAAATGGAATTAAATTACTTTGCCACATGGAAAGACATTAACCCGCAGAGACCTTCACCTGTTCTATCGGAAACCTCCATTGGGCCGATTTAGATGGGCTTACATTTGCAACGTCTCTTATGTTATTCCAAACCTGTATGATTTAATATTACATTGAAAGATATTATGAAAAATGTCCATACAATTACTCAATAATTTTTTATTTTTTATTTTATTTAACCTTTATTTAACCAGGAAGTCCCTTGAGACTGAGTCTCTTTTCCGAGGGAGACCTGGCCAAGACGGCACACCAGATTCAATTTATATACAAAATACAACAGTTCAAAACAAACAAACAACCATCACACAGAAAAGAAAAGAGCAGGTCACATATGGCAGTTACATTTTTGAGTTATATTGCATTTTAACATGGCCTTAAATTCATTTAATGGAACTAGATCATTTAGATGTAACAAATTTTGCAAATTAAGTAATATATTTTATTTAAGTATCTGTTCTTTACCCAAACCCAATTTCTCATTTCTCATTTTTCAACTACACTTTTGAAAAGCCTACACTGCAGGTCAACTAATGTATGCAATAGCTGAAGGCAGTTTTGGACTTTTGAAACAGACCTGAACCCTGCTAAAACACAAAGCGTGATGGCTCAATTGTCCTCCAATACACAGCATGGCATAATGAAGTGATCTCTGCCAGTTTTGTGTCTAAAGCAGGTACATTGGTCCTGACCGTGTTCTCTGATGTTTCAGGACTAATCAGAGGTGGGGGGATTGAGAGTTTAAAACAGTGGCACGCATGTGAGACCTTTCTGCTCGCCATTTCAAGGGCAGCTGCTGGAAGAGCTGTCTGCGGTTCTTTGATCACTTGCTCGACCGCTTGGCTTCTCTTTCACGCTCCCCCGCTCTCCTGAGGTAGCGGGTCTAGCCTGCCTGCTGGCCCGCCAGTGCTGCTGTGGTGGCGTTTGCGCTCTGGAGATCAGAGTGGAAGAAGAAGGTGGGGAGGAGAGATGATGGATGAGAAGGCCTGGAGCGAGGTGATGGAGAGAAACAGTCGCGGATGGAATATGTGCTGCACTGTGGGTGTTGGTAGATTGTGCTGGCAACAGGCCCAGTTAGAGATGAGTTGTGTTTTTTTAGAGAATATTCCTTGATGCATTATTTTATTATTATTTTTTTTAATATTATTATTTTTTTATTATTAACTTGGACAGGAGGGAGTAAACAATTCTAGAGGCAACTAATTAATTTTGCATAATTAAGATATCAAAGTAAAAAAAAATAATATATAGATAGATTTTCTATTCTTTTTTTTAGTGGAGAAAATGTGGTAAATATGGAGTGGTGTCATAGGTTCGAAAGATTAGTGTCGAGTCAAACTCGGAATATACATCCAAATTATATTTTGGTGCAATTGAACTGTCAGTTGATAAAAAATCAAGCTAAATTTGAATGATGCCAACATGTTTAACATTCCCTCATCCTTTTAAAACCATGATCAGAATTACACAAGGTAAACCAAAACTGAATTATGGTCGTTATGAGCCATTGAGAAATCAAACACTCGTCTAGAGAAGGTCTGTAATTCACATTTCTGCAGTGTTTTATGCCTTTACACACACACACACACACACACACACACATATACAGTATATATACATATATATATATATATATATATATATATATAAATTCCAGTTCGGCCTATGTATAATTGTGCATATTGATGTTAATATTAATAATTTTCAATGTTTTATTCACTTTTGGTAACACTTTACAAAAAGGTTCAATTCGTGAACTTTAATGCAATAGCTAATAAGAAATAATAAACAATTCTTTTACAGCATTTGTTCATCTTAATTTCTAATATTATTGTTAATGTCTATATACATATACTTCAAGTTCTATAAATTAACATTAACAATATTATAAATTAACATTAATTACTATTGAAAATAAAAAGGCGTACACTAGTAAGTAGATAACATCAGAAATGGACTGAAATCCGCAAAAAAAAAAAAAAAAAAAAAAAAAAAACACTCTGGCTCAAGCATTTTTCTGTATTCAGCAGTACTTTTCCGAACAGTAGGTATTTGAACAACTTTTTCTCTGCAGAGCACCTCTGTGATTTCCAAAGGGCAAAGCCATAAGCATGAAATGAACTGAATTCCTCACATCCCAGGGCAAGGCCAAAACCACCGGTCCCTATTCTGAGCACTCTCTCCCCTCAGAACATCTCTCCTCCGTGGCATGCATGGAAAGCCCTGACCTTTTCAGAGAGTTGAGCACTTTAAATATTTAGGTTTGGGTTATGATGGATCCTTGAAGTGCTAAGCATGTGCAAAGCCTCTGATTAGCACGACTTGTCAGCTCGCCATTTCTTCGCCCGTGTTGAGCGTCACATTGCTCTTTGTTTGACAGACGCACATTTAAACAAACACGGGTACCTGTCTGCGACTGTGCTGGTAGTCTGCTCGCCTGAAAAACACGTAGAGGAGAGGAAAACCACTCTGCCAGCTGACAGTTAATCTAATAGCCTCTGCTGTTCTTCTCCCTTCTCTCTTCTCCTAAATGGGGCTGCTCATGCAGTACAAGGCTCGTTGTTAAGATAGCCCAGAGTGGGCCACACTTTAATGTGATAGGAACAGTGTATAGAAGTGCCAGAGACTGTTACTCGGCTTGTTCTTCAGGCTTGACCTGTGAGGGACCGCTGGTGCGGATCCTTCTGTAAAGATAGATAGCTTCAACATTAAATGACTTTCATAGGCACAGTCTGAATGTTAAAACTGGCCCATGGCTGTGAAACACAATGGTCATGTACACATCGCAAAGTGCCAACCACGCTTATTTGCTGGAGGGAAACCCTAGATCAAGCATATTTAAGAGTCAAATCCAGCCTGTAAAGTTATCAGTGGCCCACCACCACAATTTAGGCATATTTTGACCGTCTACACGGCAAATGAACTAAACTAGTAGCAAATTCCATTTAAAAGAGAATGCATTCACTTAGTATGGAGCGCAGAACGCTTGAATGGAGCAGGGCATCAGTGTTTTATATGTGAATATTTGGAACAGTCTGCACGGACACTGCTGGTCAAAAAATGTGTGGATCATTCAAGTTTTTACTGTTTTTGAAAGAAGTCTCTTGTGCTCGCCATAGCTGCATTTATTTGATAAAAAAAATGCAGTAAAACTGCAATATTGTGAAGAATTATCAGCCCGGTCTCATCCCATTTGACATTTCGTCTACATCCAACGCACATGGCACCCTTTAGCGTCAATATGAGAGGCAGATATATATGGGCCAGAAGGCGCCTCCTAATGGTCTAACCCTAACACTACCCCAGACCTAAACCCACCCATAGCCATGCGTGTTATATTGACGCTAAAGGGTGCCATGTGCATTGGATTAAGACGAAATGTCAAAAGCGTCACTATATGACGCCCTAGGATGAAAATGTGTTGAATTATTTACATTTCTTATTTTTATCAATGTTGAAAACAGTTGTGCCGCTTCATACTTTTGTAGAAACCATTTTCTCTATATTATTTGATGAATAGTTCAACTGAACAGCATTTTTTCTAAAATGTTTTGTAACATAATAAAAGTTCTTATTGTCACTTTTGATCAATTTAATGCATCCTTGCTAAATGCATCTATTGTCTTATGGCTCTAATGATAATTTTAAAGTAATGAATTTAGCTTACATTTAGCTTTATGATGTCCCAATGCTCGCATTCTTTTTTTTTTTACCCAAAAATATGCAGACTACTTCACCAGTACAATAGCAAACAAGCTTAACATGCAGGCAAGCTCGGCTGGAGGGTGTCAGCGAGCAGATTTCCACTGGACTATATGGAATCTGTAAATATACGGCTCATAATGCGTGTAGACTGTTCTCTATGCAGAGGAAGAGCAGAGTCAGCAAGAGTGGTATTAATGCATGAAAAATGAGCCGCACAATAAGACTGAAAGACCACATCACACCGAGCCTATTAAGATAGAGAAGCCGACTGAATTACCTGCCTGACACTTAGTATTTGTCAGGAAGCATTAAAAGACTGGAAACTCAGTGAGGACACATTAGATATTCACTACTATGGAAAAAGAGGCTCAGGTTTGACTTATTACCACATCTTGTCACACAGTGAAACACCGAGACGAGGCTCGACGGTATTACACCTGCACTTTTTGATTGATGACTTGAATGAGAAATTTTACTTTATTGACACATTTTGATTTTCTACTGTTCTTTGCAGGTATGCATCCATACTGTATGCATTAAAGTTAGAGATGCTACACTGACATTGACAAACGGAGGTAGTTAAACATATGCTTTTAACATCATAAGTGGACACAAACGGAAGTTATTGAGGTGTTTACTAGGTAATTTTACCATGTATCTGCACATTCTCTCCCGAGAAAAAACAAAAAACAAAAAAAAAAACACCTCGACCTACTTTCAAATTTTCACTTAACACTTCCCCGTGGCTCTCGTTCTCATTCATCAAGCATGTTTGTCCCACTGACAGGCTGCAGACCACCGCCTGAATATCAATATCAGCTAAGACAACGACGGCAAGCACAGGGCGAGTAACCTTCAGCTAAATGTCATTCTGCTTAATCCTATTTGAAAATTAAACATTGAAAAAACCTTTTTGCGTCTTCACTTCTTCCTTCCCTCGCCTCCCCTGTTCATTCCGGCACGTCCCTGACATTTGTAAATATTGTGTTTTCCATGTGTTCTCCATTATTTGTTATTTGTTTGTAGCATCGAAGTAATGACTGACCAGAGATGAGAGACTAAAGCCGTTTGACATTTTCCTGTGTTGTTTTCCTTTTGGCACTGTGTGCACTTATTTCCTGCACAGTCGTAAAGTGCGGTAATATTAGCAGAATTTTGGTGGAATTTCACAGTAAAAAAAAAAACAAATGTCCATTGACTATTGTCAATTGTGCAACAGTACATACAGGGACCACAGCTAAAACATAAGTCACTTTTTACATATCACCTGTTAACATGACAGTCAACGAATTCAGTTTTGGCTAAACAATATCTTTAATTCCAGTTTTAGTGGTGAATTCATGTGACAAGCTTGAACCCATTGCAAAATCTACATGGGGAAGACCTTCATGCGAAATTCCTGATCACATATACACTCACCTAAAGGATTATTAGGGGCACCTGTTCAATTTCTCATTAATGCAATTATCTAATCAACCAATTACATGTCAGTTAGTTCAATGCATTTAGGAGTGTGGTCCTGGTCAAGACAATCTCCTGAACTCCAAACTGAATGTCAGAATGGGAAAGAAAGGTAAGGAATTTTGAGTGTGGCATGGTTGTTGGTGCCAGACGGGCCAGTCATAGTATTTCACAATCTGCTCAGTTACTGAGATTTTCACGCACAACCATTTCTAGGGTTTACAAAGAATGGTGTGAAAAGGGAAAAACATCCAGTATGCGGCAGTCCTGTGGGCGAAAATGCCTTGTTGATGCTAGAGGTCAGAGGAGAATGGGCCGACTGATTCAAGCTGATAGTAGAGCAACTTTGACAGAAATAACCACTCGTTGCAACCGAGGTATGCAGCAAAACATTTGTGAAGCCACAACACACACAACCTTGAGGCGGATGGACTACAACAGCAGAAGACCCCACCGGGTACCACTCATCTCCACTACAAATAGGAAAAAGAGGCTACAATTTACAAGAGCTCACCAAAATTGGACAGTTGAAGACTGGAAACACGTTGCCTGGTTTGATGAGTCTTGATTTCTGTTGAGACATTCAGATGGTAGAGTCAGAATTTGGCGTAAACAGAATGAGAACATGGATCCATCATGCCTTGTTACCACTGTGCAGGCTGCTGGTGGTGGTATAATGGTGTAGGGGATGTTTCCTTGGCACACTTTAGGCCCCTTAGTGCCAATTGGGCATCGTTTAAATGCCATGGCCTACCTGACCATTATTTCTGACCATGTCCATCCCTTTATGCCCACCATGTACCCATCCTCTGATGGCTACTTCCAGCAGGATAATACACCATGTCACAAAGCTTGAATCATTTCAAATTGGCCACGCAGAATAAAGGCAGTTCTGAAGGCAAAAATGGGTCTTACACAGTATTAGTATGGTGTTCCTAATAATCCTTTAGGTGAGTGTACTGTATATTCCTAGTGAAATTACTTCATTTCAAAATTTTGAGGATGGATTACAATGAAGGGTTGATTACAAATTAGGGCCAATGGGTCAGTGTCTCTTGGGCCTCTGATGGTCAGCCCCTTTTCCACCAACACAGTTCCGGTGTGGGTTCCCACCCTGTCTCCGTTCCACACGTTTCCACTGCAGAAAAGGTGGTTCTGGCCTGGAAAGATCAGTTTATCTCTGTAACTAAAAACGTACTGGTCTCGAACGTTGCAGCAGTGCTCCATTCATTCCTCAAGACCGTGGAAACACGCGGCTGGTTCGTGACAGGCTCCAGTTCGCCTATCCGAGAACAGGCTCTGGCTCCAGAACTTGAAGCATCCTGGTGGAAAAGGGCTATGAGACAAATCTTGGCGCAGATGTAAAATTCATATAGATAAACACGGCTAAATAAAGAAATAAAAATTACAAATATTATTTCCTTCTAAACAGATTTGATATGTTGTACATTGTTGCCTACGCTCATGGTGTGTTCATTTTCATAATTGCAACTTGATTTCTCATATTTGCAATGCAATTTCTTATTATTTGGACATTATGTCTCACAATTGGTTCTCTGAGCAGGCTGGTGCCCTGGGGCCTCGCTCGAGGACCGCAATCCTTATACGCCACCAGTGCAGGAGAAAAAGAAGCTGAGAGACGACAGAAAATAAATGCGCAAACCCACACACACTCATCTGTCGAGCTGTTGCTGTCAGGTTCAGAACCAGTGGTTCTGTTAAGGTGACTCTGACAGGAGGAAAGAGACGCCAGTCTGATAGGAGACATGCCCGAGAGGCCCCCATGCATCAAACGCACATATTTACATAAACAAATCCTCCCCATATAGACTGTAATTACCGCTGTGACACTGCCATCCATAGAGGAGAAAAGAGCTTGTCTGATAGCGACACGTTCACAATGACTGAGGTGGAAGCTCAATCAATGTTGCCACGTCGCGAGATGCTTTATGTGCACAGGTCGAGTCCTTTGATGGGCTTTTGTGCCACTACTGAATATATGGACACCGTACATCATCATATGAAAAAGTGCCGTCCCCTATCACGAGAAATATAAAAGGAAGGATGCGCACACACTTTGTTACAAACAATTGTGAAATGTTGAAAGATGCTCTTTGAGGTGAGAGAACATCGGTGTACAGATGATAGCTGTGATCTGATAGTGTATGGATTATCTTCTCTTATTATATTTTGCATTTGCACTGTTAAACCATTTTAACCTTGATGTACGATTATGTACTAAAATAGCAGAATATGTGTTACAATTTCCTTGTGTAGTCTAAAAATAAATATTGCTAATAGGTGTGTAGACCAGTGTGGGTCACAAGACCATTTTTGAGTGGGTCGCGGAGTGTGCAGTCAAAGAAACAACAACAACAACAAAAAATGTAATTGTATGTTTTTTTTTGTTTTGTTTTTCTGATGCGAGGCTTTTATTTTGAAAAACATGAAAGCTGTTGACACTTCTGTCAGATACAGGTTAGGTATAGAAGGCAATTTTGAAGAGGCTAGCAATAGCAAGCTAGCAAGATCCCACCCTCCCTTTAGAGCGTTTCCAGAGCTACGGCTAATCCGAAAGACATAAACCCTCACAGCCCAACGCATTCTCATCCGTTATCGTCATATAGAACGCTATATGACAAAACGGCGCTATACTACGCACATGGCACCCGTTATCGTTAATATAACACGCGCTGTGAGGGCTAAGTTTAGGTGTGGGGTAGGGTAGTCTCATATTACACTAAATGATTTATGACGCTTTGGGTTCGCGTGTTTTATTAACGATAAAGGGTGTCATGTCCATAGTATTGCGTCGTTTTGTCATATAGCATTCTATGTGACGCTAAAGGATGAGAACGGGCTGCACAGCCTGTGCGAGTCCGCAAAGCATCACAAGATGCCGTTAACTTACAGAGATCAGACTTTTACCACCTGACCGCTTCAGATATTATTTTGCCGTTGATAGTGTTAAATTACAGTAAAAATCCATAAATCCAAGTTTGAAGACATAAACATCATGGGGTAGAACGTCACATGTTGCCATCTTATAACCATTGTTACGACATGGCGTGAACGTAGCATAAGCTTGTTGTTTTGGTTCTATAAGAGGGACTATATAATGTGGCTCCTATTTATTTGCGGCGCTAGGTGACTCTCCATAGCTAGGGTGACCACCTGTCCCGCTTTGCGTTGTACCGCACAGCATTTTCACCCCTTGTCACGCACGTCACATATTGAGGAAATGTCCCGCATTTTCATCAGTCTGTTAGTTTTTAATTATCATAGTAAGAAAACGTGCATGTGTTCTTTTGCCTTTTTAAGAAAGCATTTTATTTATTTTTACAGCGTAGTTTTTCACCTATATTCAACAGCATTTCGTCATAAGTACAAACACAACAGCCTAAAGCTGTTGTTTAGCCCCAAAAAATCTTTGTTTAGCCTACAACAGCCTTTGGGCTCAGTGATGTTGAATTTAAATGTCATGTAAAATAATTTTTTTTTTTTTTTTTTTTTTTTTATGGAAGGGACACAAGAACAAAGCATTTTTATCAGCTGAAAGGCAGATTACAAATGTTTATATATATATATAAATTACTGAACTTAAATATACAATCTTGATAAAAATGACCATTCTAGAAGAAAATTTCAAATGGCATTTAGAGGCTTTTGCATCTGAACTCTTCATATATATATATATATATATATATATATGAAGAGTTCAGATGCAAAAGCCTCTAAATGCCATTTGAAATTTTCTTCTAGAATGGTCATTTTTATCAAGATTGTATATTTAAGTTCAGTAATTTCACTTAAATGGCAATTACTAGGTAATCTTCATTGCCATTTAAGTGAAATTACTGAACTTAAATATACAAGCTTGATAAAAATGATCATTTTAGAAGAAAATTTCAAATGGCACTTAGAGGCTTTTGCATCTGAACTCTTCATATATTATAGTTAGATAGACATTATTTAACAGTTTCAGGGTACGTTTTAGTGTTGGTAACATGTCCCACATTGTCCCACACATAATCGTCCCACATTTGGTTTGTTTGATGGTGGTCACCCTATGGACCGTAGCCGTAGCTAACATGGTGATGTCTGCGTGAAGTTATGGTAATACATAGGTTGACAGGGAGGTAGAAACCTCCTATTATTACATTCGAACCGATTCAGTATCTGCTGTCAGATGAGATGTTGTCACGCTACAGTTGTGGTCATAATTATTGGCACCCCTGGTAAATGTGATTAAAGATGGCTGATCTGCAATGTTTATCCTTTTGATCTTTCATACAAAAAAAAAAAAAAAAAACATTCTCAAAAATCTCCTTTCGTTGAAAAAAATTGATGTGTGAGGAAAATCTCATTGTGGAATAAATGTTTGTTTTTTTTTCTTCTCCAAAACAGGTTGGCCACAATTATTGGCACCCATGTAATTTTGTATGAGTAAAATATCTCTGAAGTATATTCCCATTAATATTTACACTTTTTAGCAGACCAGGGTGACTAGGAACATAAAATTGTCCAGCTATGACTTAATATGAGGAGTATAAATATGAGGAAACACAAAGGCCAAATTCCCTTAATCCTTCATCCCTGTATAAGTAAAACCAAAGAATATACAGTGCTAGAAAGTTTGTGAACCCCTTGCAGAATCTGTGAAAATGTGACATTTTTTACAAAATATAAAATTTTGTATATATATTTTTTTTTATTTAGTACTGTCCTGAATAAGATATTTTACATGAAAGATGTTACAGTCCACAAGACAAAAAATAAATAAATAAATACATAAAAAATAGCTGAATTTGTACAAAATGTACAAACCCTTGATTCTTACTGTGTTGTTTCATGAATGATCCATGACGGTTCTTCAGAAAAATCCTCCAGGTCCCCAAAATTCTTCAGTTTTCCAGCATCTTTTGCATACCCTTTCCAGCAACCCAAGCCCTTTGAATCCTTTCTAGCAGTGAATGTATGATTTTAAGATCCATCTTTTTACACTAAGGACACACTTTCTAATTTTGTTTATATATATATATATATATATATATATATATATATATATATATATATATATATATATATATATATATATATGAAGAGTTCAGATGCAAAAGCCTCTAAGTGCCATTTGAATTTTTCTTCTAGAATGATCATTTTTATCAAGCTTGTAGCCTATATTTAAGTTCAGTGATTTCACTTAAATGGCAATGATAATTACCTATTAATTGTTATTTAAGTGAAATTACTGAACTTAAATATACAAGCTTGATAAAAATCATCATTAAAGAAGAAAATTTCAAATGGCATTTAGAGGCTTTTGCATCTGAACTCTTCATATATTTATATATATATATATATATATATATATATATATGTATATGTGAAATTTAGTACTGCCCTTCAGAAGCAACAAGATACTGACATGTTTCCTGGAAGACAAATTAGGTACAGTTTACCTTAATCTTCAAATTTTCACATTTGAAACCAATAGGTTCAGCTCATCAGAAGACCATTGGCTGAAGCTAATATAAACTGTGTCCATGATACACTTTGTGTTTTTTCTATGAAATCTGTCAACTCTGATTTCTCAAAATATGCAGACTGTTTCTGACTTTAAGCAACTATAGCGTCAACTTATCCAGACTGCAAATCAAGGCAAAAATGTGTGCAAGTGTATTCATGTACTGCAAATCGTGTATTATATAGCCCTGACTTTCCAGATAAACGAATGAAGAAACCTTTAAAACATGACTCCAACAAGAGCATAAACAAACTGTAACTGGTGATTTCATCCAACTCTTGCGTTTTTGTGTGCCATCAGACATGCAGTAAATAGACGTTGGCTGATAGAGAACTAGTTTTAATGGTGCTATATGTTTAAGTGTTTGTGAAGTTTAGAGCACAAGAGATTTACTGTGAAGTGGAATTCTCAAGGAAGATCTGTTTTTTACCTGTTTTTGAGAGTTAGCCTAACACACATTTCTGTTCATGAATTGCAGGTGGGAGATGCAGGAAGCTGCAGCACTAGAGGATGAAGAGAAGATTTTAGTGGATCAGTTAAAGAAAACTTATTTCAACAAAAGCTATGAAACATGAACTCTTGGCGACTAACAGAAGCACCAAATAACCAATTTATTGAAATGTTAAAAGTGTACGCAAGTCCTTACTCCTGATGTACTGTGGTTGTGAAACAATTCTTTGTAAATTAATAAAAAACAAAACATTTTTTTTTTTTTTTGCGCGTTACTCGAAGAACCCGTCCTGTTGTGGAAAATTACAGGAGGTGCTCTAAAGATAAAACAGCTCATGACACATACTGTATGCATACAATGTTATTGTAACGAGATTCTTAACTTGTTATTGAACCTTGTGGAGTAATGAGTGGAGTTGTTTTATGAATATTTGACTAAAGTTAGCTTAACTAAAGATAGCTTTACATCATTAGGCATTTTGGATAGGCCTACTGACTGTCTGAAGTGCAAATGACATGCAAACATCAACAATTGTTATTAAAAAACGATTAAAAATTGCTTTATGTGGAGTTTATTTATGTATTTGTTTGTTATTTTATTTTTATGTTTTAAAGTCAGTTAATTTAAAGTGATAAAATGTACTATGCGTGTGATTATTTATTGATTCATTCATTCACAAAGAAGACATCATTTCTTTCAGGAGATTTAAACTCGATTTAATACACATAATACAGAAACGATGTCAAAAACATGACTAGCCTATATGAAGCGAATTACCTATTATTGTTATGAAAACGTTTGTACAATAGACCGGCTGTGTCTGTGTGAAAAGCGGCGCTGTCTGTTTAAATCCCGCCAATCAGCTGAGGCGCGTGTAAAACGCTTCCGTTTCCGAGGAGACGGAAGCGTTTCTTCCTGTTTGGCAGAAGGAGGAAGCAGGATGTGTGAAATCTCACATGTGCTTGTTGTTATGGTACGTGAGCGGAGCGACATGCATGCAAATACATTATTTACCTCTCCCACCGTCTTAATTTAGCTCTTCAGCAGGGTGATCAGTATTGCTGCTTTAAATATCTGTGCTTTGTGAAGTTATTGTCCCATTTGTGGAATGGGTTGTTTATAAACATTGGCTGGTGTCCATGAAGCGTGTGTTTTAGCTTGTTTACATGTTCCGATTATGTCAGAAACAGCAGATCGCTTCATTCACTCTGTTTCTCTGAATCCAGACACTGAGATTTAGGGAGTATGTGAGTCTCTCACTGCAGCACGCTTGGTTATAGACCTTTATCAAACTGTTAGCTTTAGGCTAGTTGTCATCATAACACACAGCCAGCACTGTCTGATCAAAGTAAACTGTCATTAAAGTAGGGCGAAATTAAATACAATGACTTACATTTGACTGCAGATTTCAGCAACATCACAACACTAGCATTACTCTAGAAGCACCATAGCTCAACAAGTCAACACATTCACAGTCAGTATTTATGTATTGCTAATTTAAAAAGTCAGTAAATAGACAGATTATTATTATTTGTACAAATCAAAATTATGTATTAAACATATTTATATTATTATATTATTATTATTATTATTATAAATTAATGTGTGATATGTACTGGCTTTTCTTTTTTGTGTGAAATTACTAAAGTTTTTTTTTTCTTCAAATTATTAGCCTATAGTTTGTTCAATAATCTTAAAATAAATATGATGTTGCAATATTTTAATATTGATTTAAGTTTGCATGATTACATCATAATTTCTATAAAATAATATATTAACAGTGTGATAACAGGTCTTTTGATGGTATCAACACTTTGCAAGCCTTAAAGGGTTCACCAAAAACAAAGAAAGAAATTTATATCATTAATTACTCACCCTCATGTCGAAACCAGTAAGACCTTCATATTTTTGAAGAAATCTGACAGCTTTGTGACCCCCTGCAGACTGCAACTCAACTTCCACTTTCAAGGCCCAGAAAGGTAGTAAAGACATTGTTAAAATATTCTATGTGACTACAGTTGTTACCTAATATTATGAAATGACTACAATCCGAAAAAACAAAAACAAAACAAAAACACACTTTATTCAACAATTTCTTCTCTTCTATGTCAGTCTCTGAAGCCGTAAACACTGGTTCTGGTTTCTATGTCAGAACGGCAGCTGAGTATTGGCCGGTTCCTCAGTCTCACACACATGCGTCGTCATGCAGAGACTGACACGGAAGAGAAGAAATTACTGAACAAAGTTGTTTTTTTTTGTTTTTTTTGCACAAAATATATTTTCATCGCTTCATAAATTAAGGTGAACCACTTTAGTCACATATATATGTATTTTAACAATGTCTTTACTACCTTTCTGGGCCTTGAAATTGGTTATGAGTGGGGATCAGAAAGCTCTCGGGTTTCACATTTTTTTAATTTTTTTTTTTATTTTTGTTCCAAAAATGAACGAATGGCTTACGGGTTTGGAACAGAATTTCGTTGTGTAATGAATGACAGACATTTCTTTTTTTGGGTGAACTACCTCTTTGTTTTGTTATTTCATTAAATGTAAGTAAATGTATTCATTTATTTTTATTCTTCTCAGTGACGTGCTGTAACATATCTGTAGTGGTGTGTCCATGCCTATTAGAACCAGCAGCTTCATCTTCTGTTTATTTTGGATAACTATGGCCCAGCTCTTGCAAGAAGAAAAAGAAAAAACTACTGCACTCAAAGGTAAAGCCACCAGTTATAAAAATACAATGTATACATCACAACTGGCGATTTCATCGTTGAATAGAATAACAAGTATTAATATGTACATGTTTATTTGCTTTATAGATCTATTGTCCAGGATAGATTTAGACGAACTGATGAAAAAAGATGAACCTCCGCTGAACTTTCCTGAAACTCTAGATGGGTTTGAATATGCCTTCAATGAACGTAAGACCTTTCGCTTGACTTTACTCAACTTTTTTAGACGCTGTAAATATTTTTTTCACTATGATATGCGTGCCATAGACCATCAAATAGCATTTCAGCTTGTTCTTTAATAACATCTTTTTGTACCTTGTCTGCGGTTATGAAGGTTTGAATGCTTTAGAAGTGTGCCGTTGGTTTCATTGGATATTGACAGCAGGCAGCAGGCTGTGATAGCGCTGTCTGTTTCAGAGTCTCTGGAGTCTGTGGCAGCTGAATGGACAAGTTGTGCATGCTATGGGCTGTCAGTGGCTTACTCAGCCTTGTGCTCTGTTTGACGGCTAGATTTGCATAACCTTGCTCCTCTCTCTAAAAACGCCTCCTGTTAGCGTCTGGAATACCTTATATCAGTCTCTCAGTGAAGAGTATCACTTTTACTCGATTTTATGAGAAAGTTTCACTTTGTAACTTCTTTTCTTACTCTCTGGGATGAATGTAAAATTGCCATTGAGCCAAAGCATAATCCTGGATATTAAGTTTTTGATGCAAGATTTTTGTCACAAAATAGGGCCTAGAAGTCAACCATTGGGGTGCATAGCATTTGGAAAAAGTTGATTGTTAAACTAAATAGTATATGAGTCAAAGCCAATGGGACATGATTTGAGTGATGCTATTTAATAGGAAAAAAAAAAAAACACTTGATTTTATAAATTATTAAAACAATAATTATTAAATACATTTTGTAAAGTAAATGTATAAATACTAATAGTAAAAAAAAACATATTTGAATGGAAAAGGGGTTACTTGCAGTTTTAGCATAAATTACTGTAAGTTGTCATTTTCACTAAAACATTTTTTTTTTTTTAAATGTTTAAATAAACAACGCATTCTCACCCCAAGGCGTCACCTTTGACCATGCTTCAATATTTGAGGTTTAACTTTTTATATTTTAGGTTCATCTAACTGACGCTAAAGGAAAGTTAGAGGACGCGGTTAGGTTTAGGTGTGGGGTGGGGGTAGGGTACACGCGATCCTAGGGCGTCATCTAACTGACGCTAAAGGGCGCCTAAAGCGTCAGATATTGAAGCATGTCCAAATGCTTCCCAAGGCGTCAGTTAAGTGACGCCTTGGGGGTGAGAATGGGCTGAAATAAAACAAAGATTGTTTGGGGTTGTTTTACTAGAAAACACTTGTAAAAAAGTTTTAAATTTCTACTTTTAAATTTCACGTTTAATTGATACTTGCGGTTTCATTGTAATTGTTTGTGAAAGTACAGAAACTACCAATTTCTGAAGGATTTTTCGTTTTAGCGTTTATTCGTTTAATAAATAATTTAATTTCAATTGCTTTGGTAACGGGATCGAATAGTTAAGCTTCATATATGTGATGATTATACCAAAATGCAAACATATATATATATATTTTTTTTTGGATACAGCTGAGAAGGTTCTAAGACCAGACATTTATACTTTTAAGGTGAAGGAAATGTTATTTGAAATTTTAGTTTTTGTAATATCTCTAGTAGTTGTCTCCAAAAAAACCCAACAACATTTAATGCTTTAAAAAGGGACTCCACAGAGTACGCTATTTATGGAAAAATGCTTTTTAATTTTTGTGTTTTTTTCCCGACTTATTCTTTTTTTTTTATTTGCCATCTAATGAGATAACCCCACAAGAAATATGCATGCATACATTTTATTGAAATATATGTATTTTTTAAATCATGTGGCATGATGACTTCATCCCAGTCTGCCTTCAGCTCCTTCGTTATTGGAAATCCAAGGTTATGTATACCTCATTAAGCTAAAAATGGAGAAAGCATGCTAATTATGCCAGGTTAAAGCAGGGAGAATAAGTTGAAGGGGGGTATTCCTCAGAGAGCCTGTGTTATGAAGACGATGGAGCTGAACTTCCACTGCATGTTGGTTTCATTAGATCCTCTCTTCCTTCTTTTAGGCGCTTCTGGTAGTAGTGTTTCTCTTCACCCTTTTGTGAATGCATAATTGATTTTCAAATGTACTTTTTTTTGTACTAGCTCCCTCCCATCCCACCATATCGCTCATTCTTTTTATAATACTCTTTTCCCCATCCTTTCTCAAAGGAGCGGCCATGCTTTCAGAGTTCAGTGTTGATCCACGGCCTTTTAGTGCTACATGTTGTTGAACAGCTAACGATGAAAGTGAATAGTGTAATACACTCTTGAGTTAGCCATGTTGGATTTATCGCTTGCTAACTGTGCAAAAAGTGCTGGAGCTTTGAGAATGTGGGGAATGAAAGTGCTTATGCAATCTTTTATCTTCAAAGCTGTTTTTCTTTTTGCGGAGCCATGCGCTAGGGGTAATTGCAAAAGTATGAGGCCCCTAGGCTATTTCGGTTAAGTGTGTATGCTTTGAGTATTTTAACTTCACGCATTAGCAATCAGAGAGGTCACAATTAGATTTAACACTGTTTTTAAGGCTTCATTATGCCTCTGTGTCAACAGCAGAATAGATGGGCCTATCTTTCCAAAGCATCGTTTTTAGAAATGCTCGCAGGCACTTTCTAATCTATGTTTTTCAGTGTTGTATTGTTTTTTGGATTTGAATTGTACTACTAGAATGTTTTGTTTCCTCTGATACCTAACAATATATATATATAATTGTCATTGATGGATAGTTGTCAATGATTCAACTCCCATTGCAAATCAGGTTTATTGGCAATATTTATTGATTTCCAGCTGTTTGCAATGAACAAATCAAACAAAAGTAATTTAAAATAGCTCAACACAAGAAATGTTTTAAGTGGTTTCCCCAAATTCAACTGAAAATGCAACTTTTAATGAGTTCTGCAGTCTCAGAATTATTCAACCCTTTCATGGCACCCATATTTAGTACTTAGTAAAACACAGTTTTGCTGTTATGACCTGCTGCAAATGAGATATATAAACCAGACCTCATTTTCTGGCAGCATTTCTGAGGAATCTTTGCCCATTCCTCATGAGAGCATTGGCCTCCAGTTTGTGTGCTGCAACTCCCTTCTTCAAATCCCACCAGAGATTTTCTATGGGGTTCAAGTCAGGTGACTGTGATGGCCATTGTAAAATCAAGCCTTGGTGGAATTTGAGGTACAGTATGTTTGGGATCATTGTCCTGTTGGATGCCCAAGTTTCAGCTTCCTCACTGACGCCATGACATTTTCTCTTAGGATTTCCAAAAATGAATCCACCTTTCCTTCCACATGCTGGAGGTTTCCAGTGCCAAAGGATGCAAATCATCCCCAGAGCATCACCGATACACCAGCATGCTTAACTATTGGAAGAGTGTTCTTTTCAGTATGTTGCTACCAAGTCTTGCTGCAGGTCTTTTGCAGTCACTCGAGGGTTTTTCTGAATCTGCCTTCTCAGAAATGTTGTCTATAGCTTCCTTTTTCTGTCCCTTCCAAATAGTGTAACCACTGTTCCTTTAACTTTGAACGTGCAAGCTATGCTACCAATGTTGTCTCTTGGAACATTTAGTGCATTTACTGTTCCTTGTTTGTCAATGGTGCAATGATAGGCTATCTTCTCTTAACTTTTTGGACCATTCTTTTGACTTAGCCATATTTATAACATGCAAAACGTGACACTCATCAAACCTAGCCAGTTCACTTCATGTGTTCTATCTCAAGCACACCTGGTGCAACTAATGATGCCCTTGATTAGTTACATCAGGTGTGCTTGGGACAACACCTGTTTTGCAGATTTGTGCTGTTGTGAGGGATTCTATTCAGGCGTTCAAATAATTTTGAGACTCTCTAAATCATTAAAAGTTGCATTTTCACTTAAATTTGGGGAAACCACTTGAAATATTTGCTAAAATGTAAAACTTTTTTTTTTTTAAAAACACTTATTTATTTCAGTAAAACACTTTACCTTATTGCTAAAATGTAAAACCTATTTTTTTAAACACTTATTTATTTCAGTAAAACACTTTACCTTTACTTTACCTTACCTTATTTAAATTACCTTATTGAAGTGTGAAGTGTCTTGATATCAGGCGACCCCAATTGGCTTTATGCACAGCTGCACTACTTCCTGAACTTAAGCCAGCTCCTTTGTTTCCTGTCTGCCATTATTGGACAAATTGATTAGTTCAGGTGTGCCTGACCTCAGTAGTCACGGCAACAATAATCAGACACACCTGAATTAATCAAGCTTGGCCAATAATGGCAGACAGGAAACAAAGGAGCTGGCTTAAGTTCAGGAAGTAGTGCAGCTGTGCATAAAGCCAATTATGTTCCTCTGTGGGCCAGATTAAACCTTGTTCTAGCCTATATATTAAGTTCTATATATTGACTTTAGCACATTTCCACTTTGTTTTAAACACTGTTCTTGCATTCAAATTAAGAGTGGTCCACTGCTGCGGAATAGGCTTTATGCACAACTTACTTCCGCATTCTCTGTAAAACAGGTCGCATCGCTTCCGGTCCAGGTCTTTTGTATGTGCTTCATGAAATTTTTTGCGGTTTTACTCAAGATAACTTAAAAGGAGCGAGCAAAGATTAGCAAAACAATATCCCTCACATGTGCAGATTGATATTTTAAACGTTTTATATTTTTTATTCTTCACAGCAACGTTTAGATATTTAAATGGAATAAAACGCCAATAACAAAGTGAACTAGTTAGGTTAGCTGATTACCTTAAATATCCATAGATATCGTAATCAGTTCTTACGGCCGTTAACACTTTCTCTGACAAGCGGATGCGATGAGACCCGTTTTCCGGTTTGGTCACGTGACGCGCGGCATAAAGCCTACTGAAACTGAGGCAGCTCTATGGATACTCCTATCGACAAGTCGTTTTAGGCGATGCATTGTTGTATCAATGTTTGGAACACAGCCCTAACCTGTCATAGCTGAAGCGAATATTGTTGTTCATCTCCTAACAAGGCCACATAATAAGGTCTGGATAGATTAAATGGTATGCAAACAATCAGTTCTTGTAATCATGTTGGATGCAGGAGAAATGGGCAGGAACAAAGATCTTAACATCTTTGACAAGGGCCAAATGGTTATGGCCAGGTGAATGGGTCAGAGTATCTCTGAAACTATAAGTCCTGTGGGTTGCTCCTGGTTTGCAGTGGCGAAAAATTTACTTACATGGGTCCGAGGAGGGACAAACCCCAAACTGGCAATAGGGTGTTGGGCACATCGATTTACGAGGGCAACGAAGCTTATCCTGTCTGGTCTGAGCCAATAGAAAGTCTACTGTGGCCAAACAAGTCACACTAGTTTTTAATTATGGTTATGGGAGGTTGGTTGTGGATAGTTATTGGTAACGCCTACAATGTGAGTGTCGTAACTGGACCTTGAAGCAGTTAAAGAAGATCTCCTGGTGGGAGTCCTGTTTTATTTTACATCACCATGATGGCCGTGCACTTAAGCACCGTTTACCTGGGAAAGGGATGGCACCAGGATGCACTGTGGGATGACAACAAGCCGGTGGAGGAAGTGTGATGCTCTGGGCAATGTTCAGCTTGGAAACCCGGGGTCCGGCCATTCACGTGGATGTAAATTTGACGTGCCACCTAAACGTTGTTGCAGACCAGGTACATGGTATGGTGTTCCCTGGTGGAAGTGCTTTATCTGAGCAGGAGAATGCACCAATTCTACAGGAATGGTTTGAGGAACATGATGAAAAGCTCAAAGTGTTGCCCTGGCCTCCAAATTCCCCAGATCTCAGTCTAATTGAGCATCTGTGAGATGTGCTGGACCAACAAGTTCGATCCATGGCTGCTCCAACCTACAGGGCATGAAGGATCTGCTGCTTACTTCTTGGTGCCAGAGACCACAGGACACCTTCAGGGGTGTTGCAGAGTCCATGCCTTGGCGGATCGGCAATGTTTTGTCAGCAGGCGTTGGACCAACAGCATACTATTTTGAATAATTAAAGAAAATTGTAGTTTTACAAAACATTTATATGTCAAATAAATGCTGGTGAATTTTCTTTTCATCAAAGAATCCTAAAAAAGGTATCATGGTTTCCTCAAAAATCTTAAGCAGCACAACTGTCTTCAATATTAATGATAATCTTCAGCAGCAAGATATACAGTATATATATATATATATATATATATATATACTGTCATGTATGTATGTATCTGACTATAAATTGGGTAACAGGGTTGAATGGATGAGTTGGCGCATGGATAAAAGCATTATATACTTTTATCCAAAGAGTGGCTGCCGAATACGTCAGTTATTCAGCCTCTTCCCCTAAAACACACAATTAGTCCTAACCCAGCATGTTGTTGTTGTTGTTTACCTCATCCACCTCAGCAGCTGTTTAGCAGCATCAGTATTTGGGCAAAAGCCAGGCCTCATTGTCCAGCCTTGGCAGAACAGTGGCATTCAAGTGGGTCACTTTGAATGAAGTCGGCTGGCCCGCTCTCAAAAGAGCCCCTCAAAGGATGCTCATAGGAGGGAACAGTTGCAGTGGTCCAGTTATACTCACGTACGCTCTCGGATCTCTCATGGCTTGAAGTACAGTTGCGGAGAGACTGCTATTGCTGCACCAGCTGTCTAAGGAAGGCTTGCCAGACGTCCCAGAAGGCCAAAGTAAGGGGGACAGGAGAGGCGCTAGCCGTTCGCAGGCCTTGTACCTGCCAGATGGGGGGACGCCAGCCAAACGTATTTAATTGCATGAAGGGGAATGATGTGCATCAAGCAGGCCTAAGGTTCTGAACTGAAGGTCATAGCCAGTGCGCTTCTCCTGATGGGTAGAAAGACTTCTGCATGCGGTGTATGCTAAAGCTTTCAGTCTATTCAAAATTGTTTCATTGGATCCAAACTACTAAATTAGAATTGGATTGGCTGAGGTTTTTGATGCCACTCAAACTGCAGGTGCAAATGGTTGCTGAATGTAAAG